>NC_091282.1:968353962-968428400 GCF_032444005.1 Ranitomeya imitator
CCAACGATCTTCTAGCTTAGGGAGACTTCGCTTTTCCCAGAAGGCACCTGGAATATGCAAATTAGCCTCCTCAAGCTTGAATCCCTGGTTTGGCGATGCTTTCCAAGCAGCTGGTCCCGGCTGTACCCAACGATCTTCTAGCTTAGGGAGACTTCGCTTTTCCCAGAAGGCACCTGGAATATGCAAATTAGCCTCCTCAAGCTTGAATCCCTGGTTTGGCGATGCTTTCCAAGCAGCTGGTCCCGGCTGTACCCAACGATCTTCTAGCTTAGGGAGACTTCGCTTTTCCCAGAAGGCACCTGGAATATGCAAATTAGCCTCCTCAAGCTTGAATCCCTGGTTTGGCGATGCTTTCCAAGCAGCTGGTCCCGGCTGTACCCAACGATCTTCTAGCTTAGGGAGACTTCGCTTTTCCCAGAAGGCACCTGGAATATGCAAATTAGCCTCCTCAAGCTTGAATCCCTGGTTTGGCGATGCTTTCCAAGCAGCTGGTCCCGGCTGTACCCAACGATCTTCTAGCTTAGGGAGACTTCGCTTTTCCCAGAAGGCACCTGGAATATGCAAATTAGCCTCCTCAAGCTTGAATCCCTGGTTTGGCGATGCTTTCCAAGCAGCTGGTCCCGGCTGTACCCAACGATCTTCTAGCTTAGGGAGACTTCGCTTTTCCCAGAAGGCACCTGGAATATGCAAATTAGCCTCCTCAAGCTTGAATCCCTGGTTTGGCGATGCTTTCCAAGCAGCTGGTCCCGGCTGTACCCAACGATCTTCTAGCTTAGGGAGACTTCGCTTTTCCCAGAAGGCACCTGGAATATGCAAATTAGCCTCCTCAAGCTTGAATCCCTGGTTTGGCGATGCTTTCCAAGCAGCTGGTCCCGGCTGTACCCAACGATCTTCTAGCTTAGGGAGACTTCGCTTTTCCCAGAAGGCACCTGGAATATGCAAATTAGCCTCCTCAAGCTTGAATCCCTGGTTTGGCGATGCTTTCCAAGCAGCTGGTCCCGGCTGTACCCAACGATCTTCTAGCTTAGGGAGACTTCGCTTTTCCCAGAAGGCACCTGGAATATGCAAATTAGCCTCCTCAAGCTTGAATCCCTGGTTTGGCGATGCTTTCCAAGCAGCTGGTCCCGGCTGTACCCAACGATCTTCTAGCTTAGGGAGACTTCGCTTTTCCCAGAAGGCACCTGGAATATGCAAATTAGCCTCCTCAAGCTTGAATCCCTGGTTTGGCGATGCTTTCCAAGCAGCTGGTCCCGGCTGTACCCAACGATCTTCTAGCTTAGGGAGACTTCGCTTTTCCCAGAAGGCACCTGGAATATGCAAATTAGCCTCCTCAAGCTTGAATCCCTGGTTTGGCGATGCTTTCCAAGCAGCTGGTCCCGGCTGTACCCAACGATCTTCTAGCTTAGGGAGACTTCGCTTTTCCCAGAAGGCACCTGGAATATGCAAATTAGCCTCCTCAAGCTTGAATCCCTGGTTTGGCGATGCTTTCCAAGCAGCTGGTCCCGGCTGTACCCAACGATCTTCTAGCTTAGGGAGACTTCGCTTTTCCCAGAAGGCACCTGGAATATGCAAATTAGCCTCCTCAAGCTTGAATCCCTGGTTTGGCGATGCTTTCCAAGCAGCTGGTCCCGGCTGTACCCAACGATCTTCTAGCTTAGGGAGACTTCGCTTTTCCCAGAAGGCACCTGGAATATGCAAATTAGCCTCCTCAAGCTTGAATCCCTGGTTTGGCGATGCTTTCCAAGCAGCTGGTCCCGGCTGTACCCAACGATCTTCTAGCTTAGGGAGACTTCGCTTTTCCCAGAAGGCACCTGGAATATGCAAATTAGCCTCCTCAAGCTTGAATCCCTGGTTTGGCGATGCTTTCCAAGCAGCTGGTCCCGGCTGTACCCAACGATCTTCTAGCTTAGGGAGACTTCGCTTTTCCCAGAAGGCACCTGGAATATGCAAATTAGCCTCCTCAAGCTTGAATCCCTGGTTTGGCGATGCTTTCCAAGCAGCTGGTCCCGGCTGTACCCAACGATCTTCTAGCTTAGGGAGACTTCGCTTTTCCCAGAAGGCACCTGGAATATGCAAATTAGCCTCCTCAAGCTTGAATCCCTGGTTTGGCGATGCTTTCCAAGCAGCTGGTCCCGGCTGTACCCAACGATCTTCTAGCTTAGGGAGACTTCGCTTTTCCCAGAAGGCACCTGGAATATGCAAATTAGCCTCCTCAAGCTTGAATCCCTGGTTTGGCGATGCTTTCCAAGCAGCTGGTCCCGGCTGTACCCAACGATCTTCTAGCTTAGGGAGACTTCGCTTTTCCCAGAAGGCACCTGGAATATGCAAATTAGCCTCCTCAAGCTTGAATCCCTGGTTTGGCGATGCTTTCCAAGCAGCTGGTCCCGGCTGTACCCAACGATCTTCTAGCTTAGGGAGACTTCGCTTTTCCCAGAAGGCACCTGGAATATGCAAATTAGCCTCCTCAAGCTTGAATCCCTGGTTTGGCGATGCTTTCCAAGCAGCTGGTCCCGGCTGTACCCAACGATCTTCTAGCTTAGGGAGACTTCGCTTTTCCCAGAAGGCACCTGGAATATGCAAATTAGCCTCCTCAAGCTTGAATCCCTGGTTTGGCGATGCTTTCCAAGCAGCTGGTCCCGGCTGTACCCAACGATCTTCTAGCTTAGGGAGACTTCGCTTTTCCCAGAAGGCACCTGGAATATGCAAATTAGCCTCCTCAAGCTTGAATCCCTGGTTTGGCGATGCTTTCCAAGCAGCTGGTCCCGGCTGTACCCAACGATCTTCTAGCTTAGGGAGACTTCGCTTTTCCCAGAAGGCACCTGGAATATGCAAATTAGCCTCCTCAAGCTTGAATCCCTGGTTTGGCGATGCTTTCCAAGCAGCTGGTCCCGGCTGTACCCAACGATCTTCTAGCTTAGGGAGACTTCGCTTTTCCCAGAAGGCACCTGGAATATGCAAATTAGCCTCCTCAAGCTTGAATCCCTGGTTTGGCGATGCTTTCCAAGCAGCTGGTCCCGGCTGTACCCAACGATCTTCTAGCTTAGGGAGACTTCGCTTTTCCCAGAAGGCACCTGGAATATGCAAATTAGCCTCCTCAAGCTTGAATCCCTGGTTTGGCGATGCTTTCCAAGCAGCTGGTCCCGGCTGTACCCAACGATCTTCTAGCTTAGGGAGACTTCGCTTTTCCCAGAAGGCACCTGGAATATGCAAATTAGCCTCCTCAAGCTTGAATCCCTGGTTTGGCGATGCTTTCCAAGCAGCTGGTCCCGGCTGTACCCAACGATCTTCTAGCTTAGGGAGACTTCGCTTTTCCCAGAAGGCACCTGGAATATGCAAATTAGCCTCCTCAAGCTTGAATCCCTGGTTTGGCGATGCTTTCCAAGCAGCTGGTCCCGGCTGTACCCAACGATCTTCTAGCTTAGGGAGACTTCGCTTTTCCCAGAAGGCACCTGGAATATGCAAATTAGCCTCCTCAAGCTTGAATCCCTGGTTTGGCGATGCTTTCCAAGCAGCTGGTCCCGGCTGTACCCAACGATCTTCTAGCTTAGGGAGACTTCGCTTTTCCCAGAAGGCACCTGGAATATGCAAATTAGCCTCCTCAAGCTCGAATCCCTGGTTTGGCGATGCTTTCCAAGCAGCTGGTCCCGGCTGTACCCAACGATCTTCTAGCTTAGGGAGACTTCGCTTTTCCCAGAAGGCACCTGGAATATGCAAATTAGCCTCCTCAAGCTCGAATCCCTGGTTTGGCGATGCTTTCCAAGCAGCTGGTCCCGGCTGTACCCAACGATCTTCTAGCTTAGGGAGACTTCGCTTTTCCCAGAAGGCACCTGGAATATGCAAATTAGCCTCCTCAAGCTCGAATCCCTGGTTTGGCGATGCTTTCCAAGCAGCTGGTCCCGGCTGTACCCAACGATCTTCTAGCTTAGGGAGACTTCGCTTTTCCCAGAAGGCACCTGGAATATGCAAATTAGCCTCCTCAAGCTCGAATCCCTGGTTTGGCGATGCTTTCCAAGCAGCTGGTCCCGGCTGTACCCAACGATCTTCTAGCTTAGGGAGACTTCGCTTTTCCCAGAAGGCACCTGGAATATGCAAATTAGCCTCCTCAAGCTCGAATCCCTGGTTTGGCGATGCTTTCCAAGCAGCTGGTCCCGGCTGTACCCAACGATCTTCTAGCTTAGGGAGACTTCGCTTTTCCCAGAAGGCACCTGGAATATGCAAATTAGCCTCCTCAAGCTCGAATCCCTGGTTTGGCGATGCTTTCCAAGCAGCTGGTCCCGGCTGTACCCAACGATCTTCTAGCTTAGGGAGACTTCGCTTTTCCCAGAAGGCACCTGGAATATGCAAATTAGCCTCCTCAAGCTCGAATCCCTGGTTTGGCGATGCTTTCCAAGCAGCTGGTCCCGGCTGTACCCAACGATCTTCTAGCTTAGGGAGACTTCGCTTTTCCCACAAGGCACCTGGAATATGCAAATTAGCCTCCTCAAGCTCGAATCCCTGGTTTGGCGATGCTTTCCAAGCAGCTGGTCCCGGCTGTACCCAACGATCTTCTAGCTTAGGGAGACTTCGCTTTTCCCACAAGGCACCTGGAATATGCAAATTAGCCTCCTCAAGCTCGAATCCCTGGTTTGGCGATGCTTTCCAAGCAGCTGGTCCCGGCTGTACCCAACGATCTTCTAGCTTAGGGAGACTTCGCTTTTCCCACAAGGCACCTGGAATATGCAAATTAGCCTCCTCAAGCTCGAATCCCTGGTTTGGCGATGCTTTCCAAGCAGCTGGTCCCGGCTGTACCCAACGATCTTCTAGCTTAGGGAGACTTCGCTTTTCCCACAAGGCACCTGGAATATGCAAATTAGCCTCCTCAAGCTCGAATCCCTGGTTTGGCGATGCTTTCCAAGCAGCTGGTCCCGGCTGTACCCAACGATCTTCTAGCTTAGGGAGACTTCGCTTTTCCCACAAGGCACCTGGAATATGCAAATTAGCCTCCTCAAGCTCGAATCCCTGGTTTGGCGATGCTTTCCAAGCAGCTGGTCCCGGCTGTACCCAACGATCTTCTAGCTTAGGGAGACTTCGCTTTTCCCACAAGGCACCTGGAATATGCAAATTAGCCTCCTCAAGCTCGAATCCCTGGTTTGGCGATGCTTTCCAAGCAGCTGGTCCCGGCTGTACCCAACGATCTTCTAGCTTAGGGAGACTTCGCTTTTCCCAGAAGGCACCTGGAATATGCAAATTAGCCTCCTCAAGCTCGAATCCCTGGTTTGGCGATGCTTTCCAAGCAGCTGGTCCCGGCTGTACCCAACGATCTTCTAGCTTAGGGAGACTTCGCTTTTCCCAGAAGGCACCTGGAATATGCAAATTAGCCTCCTCAAGCTTCGAATCCCTGGTTTGGCGATGCTTTCCAAGCAGCTGGTCCCGGCTGTACCCAACGATCTTCTAGCTTAGGGAGACTTCGCTTTTCCCAGAAGGCACCTGGAATATGCAAATTAGCCTCCTCAAGCTTGAATCCCTGGTTTGGCGATGCTTTCCAAGCAGCTGGTCCCGGCTGTACCCAACGATCTTCTAGCTTAGGGAGACTTCGCTTTTCCCAGAAGGCACCTGGAATATGCAAATTAGCCTCCTCAAGCTTGAATCCCTGGTTTGGCGATGCTTTCCAAGCAGCTGGTCCCGGCTGTACCCAACGATCTTCTAGCTTAGGGAGACTTCGCTTTTCCCAGAAGGCACCTGGAATATGCAAATTAGCCTCCTCAAGCTTGAATCCCTGGTTTGGCGATGCTTTCCAAGCAGCTGGTCCCGGCTGTACCCAACGATCTTCTAGCCTAGGGAGACTTCGCTTTTCCCAGAAGGCACCTGGAATATGCAAATTAGCCTCCTCAAGCTTGAATCCCTGGTTTGGCGATGCTTTCCAAGCAGCTGGTCCCGGCTGTACCCAACGATCTTCTAGCCTAGGGAGACTTCGCTTTTCCCAGAAGGCACCTGGAATATGCAAATTAGCCTCCTCAAGCTTGAATCCCTGGTTTGGCGATGCTTTCCAAGCAGCTGGTCCCGGCTGTACCCAACGATCTTCTAGCCTAGGGAGACTTCGCTTTTCCCAGAAGGCACCTGGAATATGCAAATTAGCCTCCTCAAGCTTGAATCCCTGGTTTGGCGATGCTTTCCAAGCAGCTGGTCCCGGCTGTACCCAACGATCTTCTAGCCTAGGGAGACTTCGCTTTTCCCACAAGGCACCTGGAATATGCAAATTAGCCTCCTCAAGCTTGAATCCCTGGTTTGGCGATGCTTTCCAAGCAGCTGGTCCCGGCTGTACCCAACGATCTTCTAGCTTAGGGAGACTTCGCTTTTCCCACAAGGCACCTGGAATATGCAAATTAGCCTCCTCAAGCTTGAATCCCTGGTTTGGCGATGCTTTCCAAGCAGCTGGTCCCGGCTGTACCCAACGATCTTCTAGCTTAGGGAGACTTCGCTTTTCCCACAAGGCACCTGGAATATGCAAATTAGCCTCCTCAAGCTTGAATCCCTGGTTTGGCGATGCTTTCCAAGCAGCTGGTCCCGGCTGTACCCAACGATCTTCTAGCTTAGGGAGACTTCGCTTTTCCCACAAGGCACCTGGAATATGCAAATTAGCCTCCTCAAGCTTGAATCCCTGGTTTGGCGATGCTTTCCAAGCAGCTGGTCCCGGCTGTACCCAACGATCTTCTAGCTTAGGGAGACTTCGCTTTTCCCACAAGGCACCTGGAATATGCAAATTAGCCTCCTCAAGCTTGAATCCCTGGTTTGGCGATGCTTTCCAAGCAGCTGGTCCCGGCTGTACCCAACGATCTTCTAGCTTAGGGAGACTTCGCTTTTCCCAGCAAGGCACCTGGAATATGCAAATTAGCCTCCTCAAGCTTGAATCCCTGGTTTGGCGATGCTTTCCAAGCAGCTGGTCCCGGCTGTACCCAACGATCTTCTAGCTTAGGGAGACTTCGCTTTTCCCAGAAGGCACCTGGAATATGCAAATTAGCCTCCTCAAGCTTGAATCCCTGGTTTGGCGATGCTTTCCAAGCAGCTGGTCCCGGCTGTACCCAACGATCTTCTAGCTTAGGGAGACTTCGCTTTTCCCACGAAGGCACCTGGAATATGCAAATTAGCCTCCTCAAGCTTGAATCCCTGGTTTGGCGATGCTTTCCAAGCAGCTGGTCCCGGCTGTACCCAACGATCTTCTAGCTTAGGGAGACTTCGCTTTTCCCAGAAGGCACCTGGAATATGCAAATTAGCCTCCTCAAGCTTGAATCCCTGGTTTGGCGATGCTTTCCAAGCAGCTGGTCCCGGCTGTACCCAACGATCTTCTAGCTTAGGGAGACTTCGCTTTTCCCAGAAGGCACCTGGAATATGCAAATTAGCCTCCTCAAGCTTGAATCCCTGGTTTGGCGATGCTTTCCAAGCAGCTGGTCCCGGCTGTACCCAACGATCTTCTAGCTTAGGGAGACTTCGCTTTTCCCAGAAGGCACCTGGAATATGCAAATTAGCCTCCTCAAGCTTGAATCCCTGGTTTGGCGATGCTTTCCAAGCAGCTGGTCCCGGCTGTACCCAACGATCTTCTAGCTTAGGGAGACTTCGCTTTTCCCAGAAGGCACCTGGAATATGCAAATTAGCCTCCTCAAGCTTGAATCCCTGGTTTGGCGATGCTTTCCAAGCAGCTGGTCCCGGCTGTACCCAACGATCTTCTAGCTTAGGGAGACTTCGCTTTTCCCAGAAGGCACCTGGAATATGCAAATTAGCCTCCTCAAGCTTGAATCCCTGGTTTGGCGATGCTTTCCAAGCAGCTGGTCCCGGCTGTACCCAACGATCTTCTAGCTTAGGGAGACTTCGCTTTTCCCAGAAGGCACCTGGAATATGCAAATTAGCCTCCTCAAGCTTGAATCCCTGGTTTGGCGATGCTTTCCAAGCAGCTGGTCCCGGCTGTACCCAACGATCTTCTAGCTTAGGGAGACTTCGCTTTTCCCAGAAGGCACCTGGAATATGCAAATTAGCCTCCTCAAGCTTGAATCCCTGGTTTGGCGATGCTTTCCAAGCAGCTGGTCCCGGCTGTACCCAACGATCTTCTAGCTTAGGGAGACTTCGCTTTTCCCAGAAGGCACCTGGAATATGCAAATTAGCCTCCTCAAGCTTGAATCCCTGGTTTGGCGATGCTTTCCAAGCAGCTGGTCCCGGCTGTACCCAACGATCTTCTAGCTTAGGGAGACTTCGCTTTTCCCAGAAGGCACCTGGAATATGCAAATTAGCCTCCTCAAGCTTGAATCCCTGGTTTGGCGATGCTTTCCAAGCAGCTGGTCCCGGCTGTACCCAACGATCTTCTAGCTTAGGGAGACTTCGCTTTTCCCAGAAGGCACCTGGAATATGCAAATTAGCCTCCTCAAGCTTGAATCCCTGGTTTGGCGATGCTTTCCAAGCAGCTGGTCCCGGCTGTACCCAACGATCTTCTAGCTTAGGGAGACTTCGCTTTTCCCAGAAGGCACCTGGAATATGCAAATTAGCCTCCTCAAGCTTGAATCCCTGGTTTGGCGATGCTTTCCAAGCAGCTGGTCCCGGCTGTACCCAACGATCTTCTAGCTTAGGGAGACTTCGCTTTTCCCAGAAGGCACCTGGAATATGCAAATTAGCCTCCTCAAGCTTGAATCCCTGGTTTGGCGATGCTTTCCAAGCAGCTGGTCCCGGCTGTACCCAACGATCTTCTAGCTTAGGGAGACTTCGCTTTTCCCAGAAGGCACCTGGAATATGCAAATTAGCCTCCTCAAGCTTGAATCCCTGGTTTGGCGATGCTTTCCAAGCAGCTGGTCCCGGCTGTACCCAACGATCTTCTAGCTTAGGGAGACTTCGCTTTTCCCAGAAGGCACCTGGAATATGCAAATTAGCCTCCTCAAGCTTGAATCCCTGGTTTGGCGATGCTTTCCAAGCAGCTGGTCCCGGCTGTACCCAACGATCTTCTAGCTTAGGGAGACTTCGCTTTTCCCAGAAGGCACCTGGAATATGCAAATTAGCCTCCTCAAGCTTGAATCCCTGGTTTGGCGATGCTTTCCAAGCAGCTGGTCCCGGCTGTACCCAACGATCTTCTAGCTTAGGGAGACTTCGCTTTTCCCAGAAGGCACCTGGAATATGCAAATTAGCCTCCTCAAGCTTGAATCCCTGGTTTGGCGATGCTTTCCAAGCAGCTGGTCCCGGCTGTACCCAACGATCTTCTAGCTTAGGGAGACTTCGCTTTTCCCAGAAGGCACCTGGAATATGCAAATTAGCCTCCTCAAGCTTGAATCCCTGGTTTGGCGATGCTTTCCAAGCAGCTGGTCCCGGCTGTACCCAACGATCTTCTAGCTTAGGGAGACTTCGCTTTTCCCAGAAGGCACCTGGAATATGCAAATTAGCCTCCTCAAGCTTGAATCCCTGGTTTGGCGATGCTTTCCAAGCAGCTGGTCCCGGCTGTACCCAACGATCTTCTAGCTTAGGGAGACTTCGCTTTTCCCAGAAGGCACCTGGAATATGCAAATTAGCCTCCTCAAGCTTGAATCCCTGGTTTGGCGATGCTTTCCAAGCAGCTGGTCCCGGCTGTACCCAACGATCTTCTAGCTTAGGGAGACTTCGCTTTTCCCAGAAGGCACCTGGAATATGCAAATTAGCCTCCTCAAGCTTGAATCCCTGGTTTGGCGATGCTTTCCAAGCAGCTGGTCCCGGCTGTACCCAACGATCTTCTAGCTTAGGGAGACTTCGCTTTTCCCAGAAGGCACCTGGAATATGCAAATTAGCCTCCTCAAGCTTGAATCCCTGGTTTGGCGATGCTTTCCAAGCAGCTGGTCCCGGCTGTACCCAACGATCTTCTAGCTTAGGGAGACTTCGCTTTTCCCAGAAGGCACCTGGAATATGCAAATTAGCCTCCTCAAGCTTGAATCCCTGGTTTGGCGATGCTTTCCAAGCAGCTGGTCCCGGCTGTACCCAACGATCTTCTAGCTTAGGGAGACTTCGCTTTTCCCAGAAGGCACCTGGAATATGCAAATTAGCCTCCTCAAGCTTGAATCCCTGGTTTGGCGATGCTTTCCAAGCAGCTGGTCCCGGCTGTACCCAACGATCTTCTAGCTTAGGGAGACTTCGCTTTTCCCAGAAGGCACCTGGAATATGCAAATTAGCCTCCTCAAGCTTGAATCCCTGGTTTGGCGATGCTTTCCAAGCAGCTGGTCCCGGCTGTACCCAACGATCTTCTAGCTTAGGGAGACTTCGCTTTTCCCAGAAGGCACCTGGAATATGCAAATTAGCCTCCTCAAGCTTGAATCCCTGGTTTGGCGATGCTTTCCAAGCAGCTGGTCCCGGCTGTACCCAACGATCTTCTAGCTTAGGGAGACTTCGCTTTTCCCACAAGGCACCTGGAATATGCAAATTAGCCTCCTCAAGCTTGAATCCCTGGTTTGGCGATGCTTTCCAAGCAGCTGGTCCCGGCTGTACCCAACGATCTTCTAGCTTAGGGAGACTTCGCTTTTCCCAGAAGGCACCTGGAATATGCAAATTAGCCTCCTCAAGCTTGAATCCCTGGTTTGGCGATGCTTTCCAAGCAGCTGGTCCCGGCTGTACCCAACGATCTTCTAGCTTAGGGAGACTTCGCTTTTCCCAGAAGGCACCTGGAATATGCAAATTAGCCTCCTCAAGCTTGAATCCCTGGTTTGGCGATGCTTTCCAAGCAGCTGGTCCCGGCTGTACCCAACGATCTTCTAGCTTAGGGAGACTTCGCTTTTCCCAGAAGGCACCTGGAATATGCAAATTAGCCTCCTCAAGCTTGAATCCCTGGTTTGGCGATGCTTTCCAAGCAGCTGGTCCCGGCTGTACCCAACGATCTTCTAGCTTAGGGAGACTTCGCTTTTCCCACAAGGCACCTGGAATATGCAAATTAGCCTCCTCAAGCTTGAATCCCTGGTTTGGCGATGCTTTCCAAGCAGCTGGTCCCGGCTGTACCCAACGATCTTCTAGCTTAGGGAGACTTCGCTTTTCCCAGAAGGCACCTGGAATATGCAAATTAGCCTCCTCAAGCTTGAATCCCTGGTTTGGCGATGCTTTCCAAGCAGCTGGTCCCGGCTGTACCCAACGATCTTCTAGCTTAGGGAGACTTCGCTTTTCCCAGAAGGCACCTGGAATATGCAAATTAGCCTCCTCAAGCTTGAATCCCTGGTTTGGCGATGCTTTCCAAGCAGCTGGTCCCGGCTGTACCCAACGATCTTCTAGCTTAGGGAGACTTCGCTTTTCCCACAAGGCACCTGGAATATGCAAATTAGCCTCCTCAAGCTTGAATCCCTGGTTTGGCGATGCTTTCCAAGCAGCTGGTCCCGGCTGTACCCAACGATCTTCTAGCTTAGGGAGACTTCGCTTTTCCCAGAAGGCACCTGGAATATGCAAATTAGCCTCCTCAAGCTTGAATCCCTGGTTTGGCGATGCTTTCCAAGCAGCTGGTCCCGGCTGTACCCAACGATCTTCTAGCTTAGGGAGACTTCGCTTTTCCCAGAAGGCACCTGGAATATGCAAATTAGCCTCCTCAAGCTTGAATCCCTGGTTTCCAACTCATGGAACATGAGGAGCAATTACAGCCCACCAGAGCAACCAGCAGCAAAGAAACAATTATATGCAAGCTGGACTAGACAAAAATAAAGCAAAACGTGGAACAAGAAAATCAAAAACTTAGCTTGTCCTGAAGATTACTGAAGCCAGAAGCTGAGGTAACAAAACACTCTGATAACCTTGATAGCCAGCGGGGAAATGACAAGAAAGCCCGGTTAAATAGGAAACTCCCAAATGCTAATAGAACAGGTGGACACCAGAGACAGCAGAACACAAATCACCCAGTACCATCAGTAACCACCAGAGGGAGCCCAAAAACAGAACTCACAACAGTACCCCCCCCCCTTGAGGAGGGGTCACCGAACCCTCACGAGAACCACCAGGGCGACCAGGATGAGCCCTATGAAAAGCGCGGACCAAATCATCAGCAAGAACATCAGAGGCAACCACCCAAGAATTATCCTCCTGACCATAACCCTTCCACTTGACCAAATATTGGAGTTTCCGTCTGGAAACACGAGAATCCAAGATCTTCTCCACAACATACTCCAATTCTCCCTCCACCAGCACCGGAGCAGGAGGCTCAAGCGAAGGAACCACAGGTACCTCATACCTCCGCAACAACGACCGATGGAACACATTATGAATAGCAAACGATGCCGGGAGATCCAAACGAAATGACACAGGGTTAAGAATTTCCAAGATCCTATAAGGACCGATGAACCGAGGCTTGAACTTAGGAGAAGAGACCTTCATAGGAACAAAACGAGAAGACAACCACACCAAGTCCCCAACACGAAGTCGAGGACCCACGCGGCGACGGCGATTAGCAAACTGCTGAGCCTTCTCCTGGGACAACTTCAAATTGTCCACCACATGACTCCAAATCCGATGCAACCCATCCACCACCATGTCCACTCCAGGACAATCAGAAGGCTCCACCTGACCAGAGGAAAAACGAGGATGAAACCCTGAATTACAAAAGAAAGGAGAAACCAAGGTAGCAGAACTAGCCCGATTATTAAGGGCAAACTCGGCCAGCGGCAAAAAGGTAACCCAGTCATCCTGATCAGCAGAAACAAAACACCTCAAATAAGTTTCCAAGGTCTGATTAGTTCGCTCCGTCTGGCCATTCGTCTGAGGGTGGAATGCAGACGAAAAGGACAAATCAATGCCCATCTTAGCACAGAACGTCCGCCAAAATCTAGACACAAACTGGGATCCCCTGTCAGAAACGATGTTCTCCGGAATCCCATGCAAACGAACCACGTTCTGGAAAAACAGAGGGACCAACTCAGAGGAGGAAGGCAACTTAGGCAAGGGTACAAGATGAACCATTTTAGAAAAGCGGTCACACACAACCCAGATGACGGACATTTTTTGAGAGACAGGGAGATCCGAAATAAAGTCCATGGAAATGTGCGTCCAAGGCCTCTTCGGGATAGGCAAAGGTGACAACAATCCACTGGCTCGAGAACAGCAAGGCTTAGCCCGAGCACAAACCTCACAAGACTGCACAAAAGAACGCACATCCCTCGACAAGGAAGGCCACCAAAAAGACCTGGCCACCAAGTCTCTAGTACCAAATATTCCAGGATGACCTGCCAAAGCAGAAGAATGGACCTCGGAGATGACTCTACTGGTCCAACTATCCGGAACAAACAGTCTCTCAGGCGGACAACGATCAGGTTTACCGGCCTGAAACTCCTGCAAAGCACGTCGCAAGTCTGGGAAGACGGCCGACAAAATCACCCCATCCCTAAGGATACCAGTGGGCTCAGAATTTCCAGGGGAGTCAGGCACAAAACTCCTAGAAAGAGCATCCGCCTTCACATTCTTTGAACCTGGCAGGCATGAAACGACAAAATTGAAACGAGAGAAAAACAGTGACCAACGAGCCTGTCTAGGATTCAGACGCCTGGCAGACTCAAGGTAAATCAGATTTTTGTGATCAGTCAAGACCACCACACGATGTCTAGCACCC
This sequence comes from Ranitomeya imitator, assembly GCF_032444005.1. NCBI lineage: Eukaryota > Metazoa > Chordata > Amphibia > Anura > Dendrobatidae > Ranitomeya > Ranitomeya imitator. The sequence continues at coordinate 968,367,509 of NC_091282.1, forward strand.
TCCAGCCAATGACGCCACCCCACATCATAATTCCGCTCAGCGGGCGAAAACTTCCTAGAAAAGAACGCACATGGCTTCATCACCGAGCAATCGGAGCCTCTCTGCGACAAAACCGCCCCCGCTCCAATCTCGGAAGCATCAACCTCAACCTGGAAAGGAAGCGAAACATCAGGCTGACGCAACACAGGAGCGGAAGAAAACCGGCGTTTAAGTTCCTGAAAGGTCTCCACAGCCGCAGGAGACCAATCAGCAACATCAGCACCCTTCTTAGTCAAATCCGTCAAAGGCTTAACAACACTAGAAAAATTAGTTATAAAACGACGATAGAAATTAGCAAAGCCCAAGAACTTCTGCAGACTCTTAAGAGATGCAGGCTGCGTCCAGTCACAAATAGTCCGAACCTTGACGGGATCCATCTCAATAGTAGAAGGGGAAAAAATATACCCCAAGAAAGAAATCTTCTGGACTCCAAAGAGACACTTTGAGCCCTTTACAAACAAGGAATTAGCCCGCAGGACCTGAAACACCTTCCTGACCTGCTGAACATGAGACTCCCAGTCATCAGAAAAAAACAAAATATCATCCAAATACACAATCATAAATTTATCCAGATATTCACGGAAAATATCGTGCATAAAGGACTGAAAGACTGAAGGAGCATTAGAAAGTCCGAAAGGCATTACCAAATACTCAAAATGGCCCTCAGGCGTATTAAATGCGGTTTTCCACTCATCACCTTGCTTTATTCGTATAAGATTATACGCACCCCGAAGATCAATCTTAGTGAACCATTTAGCCCCCTTAATGCGAGCAAACAAATCAGTCAACAAAGGCAAAGGATACTGATATTTTACGGTAATCTTATTCAAAAGACGATAATCTATACAAGGCCTCAAGGACCCATCTTTTTTGGCCACGAAAAAAAAACCTGCTCCCAAAGGGGACGAAGATGGACGGATATGTCCCTTTTCCAAGGACTCCTTAACATAATCCCGCATAGCAGTATGCTCTGGCACTGACAGATTGAACAAACGACCTTTAGGAAATTTACTACCAGGAATTAAATCTATAGCACAATCGCAATTGCTGTGAGGAGGAAGCGAACTGAGCTTAGGCTCCTCAAAAACATCCCGATAATCAGACAAAAATACAGGAACCTCAGAAGGAGTAGATGAAGCGATAGAAATCGGAGGTGCATCATCATGAACCCCCTGACATCCCCAGCTTAACACAGACATTGTTTTCCAGTCAAGGACTGGATTATGAATTTGTAACCATGGCAGACCAAGTACTAGAACATCATGTAAATTATACAATACCAGGAAGCGAATCACCTCCTGATGAACGGGAGTCATACCCATGGTCACTTGTGTCCAGTACTGAGGTTTATTCATAGCCAAAGGTGTAGAGTCAATTCCCTTCAAAGGAATAGGGACTTCCAGAGGCTCAAGACTAAACCCACATCGCTTGGCAAATGACCAATCCATAAGACTCAGGGCAGCGCCTGAATCTACATAGGCATCGACGGAAATGGATGATAATGAGCAAATCAGAGTCACAGACAGAATGAACTTAGACTGTAACGTACTAATGGCAACAGACTTATCAACCTTTTTTGTGCGTTTAGAGCATGCTGATATAACATGAGCTGAATCACCACAATAAAAGCACAACCCATTTTTCCGCCTATAGTTTTGCCGTTCACTTCTAGACTGAACTCTATCACATTGCATTGTCTCAAGTGCCTGTTCAGAAGACACCGCCAAATGGTGCACAGGTTTGCGCTCCCGTAAACGCCGATCAATCTGAATAGCCATAGTCATAGACTCATTCAGACCCGTAGGTGCAGGGAACCCCACCATAACATCTTTAATGGCCTCAGAAAGGCCATCTCTGAACTTTGCAGCCAGGGCGCACTCATTCCACTGAGTAAGCACTGACCATTTCCGAAATTTTTGACAATATATTTCTGCTTCATCTTGCCCCTGAGAGAGAGCTAATAAAGCTTTTTCAGCCTGAATCTCCTGGTTAGGTTCCTCATAGAGCAAACCCAATGCCAGAAAAAACGCATCCACATTAATCAATGCATGATCCCCAGGTGCCAATGCAAATGCCCAATTTTGAGGGTCACCCCGCAGGAAAGATATAATAATCTTAACCTGCTGAGCAGGGTCTCCAGAAGAGCGAGATTTCAAAGAAAGGAACAGCTTGCAATTGTTCCTAAAATTCAGAAAACTAGATCTATCTCCAGCAAAGAACTCTGGAATAGGAATTCTAGGTTCAGACATAGGAGCATGTACAACAAAATCTTGTATATTTTGAACCTTAGCAGCAAGATTATTCAAGCTGGAAGCTAAACTCTGGACATCCATGATAAACAGCTAAGGTCAGAGCCATTCAAGGATTAAGAGGAGGAAAAAAAAAATCAGCCAGGCTGCAATTAAGGCTAGGCAGCAACCTCAGAGGAGAGAAAAAAAAAAAAAAAACTTCCTCAGACTACTTTTCCTCCTACTTCAGCCCAAACATTTTGGCCGGCTATACTGTCATGATTCCAATGGCAGGGAATCACAAAAGGACAAGCACCAACGAGCTCTAGGGTGATGGAATCTGAGCTGACCGCGACCCTAAACCTGAACACACAAATAACAATAGCCGGGGAACGTGCCTACGTTGGTCCTAGACGTCTCGCACCAGCCGAAGATCTAACTTCCCCTATTAGAAGAAACACAGACCTCTCTTGCCTCCAGAGAAATACCCCACAGAAATAGCAGCCCCCCACATATAATGACGGTGAAATGAGAGGAAGGCACATACACAGTATGAAAACAGATTCAGCAAAATGAGGCCCGCTAAAACTAGATAGCAGAGGATACAAAAGTAAACTGCGCGGTCAGCAAAAACCCTTCAAAAAACCATCCTGTAATTACTTGAACTCATGTTCCAACTCATGGAACATGAGGAGCAATTACAGCCCACCAGAGCAACCAGCAGCAAAGAAACAATTATATGCAAGCTGGACTAGACAAAAATAAAGCAAAACGTGGAACAAGAAAATCAAAAACTTAGCTTGTCCTGAAGATTACTGAAGCCAGAAGCTGAGGTAACAAAACACTCTGATAACCTTGATAGCCAGCGGGGAAATGACAAGAAAGCCCGGTTAAATAGGAAACTCCCAAATGCTAATAGAACAGGTGGACACCAGAGACAGCAGAACACAAATCACCCAGTACCATCAGTAACCACCAGAGGGAGCCCAAAAACAGAACTCACAACAACAGCCCCCATAAAATGTAATACAACACAGCCCCCATAGAATGTAATACAGCACAGCCCCCATAGAATGTAATGCAGCACAGCCCCCATAGAATGTAATACAGCACAACCCCCATAGAATGTAATACAGCACAGCCCCCATAGAATGTAATACAGCACAGCCCCCATAGAATGTAATGCAGCACAGCCCCCTATAGAATGTAATGCAGCACAGCCCCCATAGAATGTAATGCAGCCAGCCCCCCATAGAATGTAATGCAGCACAGCCCCCATATAATGTAATTAATCCCCCTCCATAGAATGTATTGCAGCACAGCCCCCATAGAATGTAATACAGCACAGCCCCATAGAATGTAATACAGCACAGCCCCCATAGAATGTAATGCAGTACAGCCCCCAATAGAATGTAATACAGTACAGCCCCCATAGAATGTAATACAGTACAGCCCCCATAGAATGTAATACAGCACAGCCCCCATAGAATGTAATACAGCACAGCCCCCATAGAATGTTATGCAGCACAGCCCCCATAGCATGTAATAAATCCCCCTCCAAAGAATGTATTGCAGCACAGCCCCCATAGAATGTAATACAGCACAGCACCATAGAATGTAATACAGCACAGCCCCCATAGAATGTAATGCAGCACAGCCCCCCATAGAATGTAATACAGTACAGCCCCCATAGAATGTAATACAGTACAGCCCCCATAGAATGTAATACAGCACAGCCCCCCTAGAATGTAATACAGCACAGCCCCCATAGAATGTTATGCAGCACAGCCCCCATAGAATGTAATGCAGCACAGCACCATAGCATGTAATGCAGCACAGCCCCCGTAGAATGTAATGCAGCACAGCCCCCCATATAATGTAATACAGCACAGCCCCCATAGAATGTAATGCAGCCAGCCCCCATAGAATGTAATGCAGCACAGCCCCCATAGAATGTAATGCAGCACAGCCCCCATAGAATGTAATGCAGCACAGCCCACATAGAATGAAATGCAGCCAGCCCCTCATAGAATGTAATGCAGCCAGCCCCCATAGAATGTAATACAGCCTCCCCAATAGCCCCACAATCCAGTTATCACTCATTGATATATTTAAAAAAAAACATTCTCCTCGTGCCCGCGCTGCTCCCGGCTCCGGTCTAAGCAGCTGCAGTCTGCCCAGCCACACACAGCAGGTGCGCGATGATATGACATCATCGCGCACCAGCAGAGTCAGAGGCAGAGTGGGGAATGATGGGAGAGGGAGCAACAGCGGACGCTTTCTCCTCCATCTTTGCATTCAACTGTATCGGCGACTGACGCCTGTGAATCGCAGGTAAGAGCCAACTGTGATCGCTCTCTGCCGCACAACAGACAGGTAGGTAGCAATTACCTGCCTGTTAGTGTTTAGGCACAATTTTTTTATTTTTTAAACAAAGTCCCGAATATTCCCTTTAAGTTTTTAAAAGCCCTTGTCAGTCACCGATAGCGACAATTAGTGCGATGTACTCATCAGCTCCCATCAGCCCCCCTGTGACACAGTTGCTGTTTGCTGATGGGTTGCCATGTGTTGTTGTCATGCTGGTCATCCTATGAAGCCCAGATGAAGGCTGGAGCTCCTAGGAGGATGCACAATCAAAGTGCTGGGAAGCTAGTACAGCACTCTTACTTTGTAGTGAGATCTGACTGGAACAGCTCCTAAACTGGCACTATTACAGGAAGCGAGAGCCGAGAGGCGACAGGGAGGAAAAAACATAATTTTCTTCCTGTAGCCAACACTTTTCCAGTAAGCTGATAACCAGGCTTTATTTACCTGCAGATTGACCCAACTGTACATCTGCAAATAGTGTTTCTCAAGGTGACAGTTAACTTTAAAGAGGTGTCGAGAACATTTGTAGAACTTTACAGACTCTTACCATTGTGTAATGTACTACGAGGATCAGGGGCGTAACTACCACGGTCGCAGCAGTCGCCATTGCGACCGGGCCCGGGGTAGGCAGGGGCCCCGGCAGATCAGATGCACGCCGACACCAGCAAAAAGTTAAAAACTGTTGCCGTGCAGGTGATTCGTCCCGCACGGCAACAGACAGACCTGCCCTCCACCTGACCTGCCGGGCGCACACATCAGATCAGCAGCCGACGCCTGATCTGAAAGGAAGAGCTGAAGATCCTGTGGTGACATCATCACTATCATAGGTCTTTCACCATTTATCAGCTCCGCCTCCTGATCACATGACGTCACCACAGGTCCTTCAGCTCTCAGCAGCTCAGTCCTGGTTGTGTGCAGCTCGTGTTCTCTGGTATCAACCAGCAGCAGATTTCCGGTTCCTGCTGTTCTGGTGAGATATGGAGACGGGTAGAATGTGGAGATGGATGGGGCAGAATGTGGAGATGGATGGGGCAGAATGTGGAGACGGATGGGGCAGAATGTGGAGACGGATGGGGCAGAATGTGGAGATGGATGGGGCAGAATGTGGAGATTGATGGGGCAGAATGCGGAGTCAGATGGGGCAGAATGCGGAGTCGGATGGGGCAGAATGCGGAGTCGGATGGGGCAGAATGCGGAGTCGGATGGGGCAGAATGCGGAGTCGGATGGGGCAGAATGCGGAGTCGAATGGGGCAGAATGCGGAGTCGGATGGGGCAGAATGCGGAGTCGGATGGGGCAAAATGCGGAGACGGATGGGGCAGAATGTGGAGACGGATGGGGCAGAATGCGGTGACGGATGGGGCAGAATGTGGAGACGGATGGGGCAGGAGCATGGGCAGGATGTGGATTTGGGTGGAAAATGTTTTGATGGGGGGGCCCATTTGAAAGTTCGCTTCGGGGCCCATAACTTTGTAGTTACGCCACTGACTAGGATTCATCTGTTTTTACTTTCTCTGCTCTTGTTACATCACCCCTCCATATGCAATTTTTACAAACATTTTCTCTTCTGCTTCTCTCATTATTTCAACTTGGTTTATCAGAAAAGAAAGAGGTTGGCATATGATTGTCTCTCTACAAACTGCATATGAAGCAGTGATGTGAAGAGGGCAGAAAGTTTGTAAACCATATCCTAACACCGAATCTGTGTGAGGCAGGGAGGGGGTTCATATGCGATGATCGATATGTATCCCCCAGGATGCGGAAGGAGTCCTATTAGACCCACTGGAGTGCCTTGTGGTCACAGCAGGAAGCCTGTGAGTCACAGAGTAAAATAAAAGTAAAGGTACCGTTACACTTAGCGATTTACCAACGATCACGACCAGCGATGCGACCTGGCCGTGATCGTTGGTAAGTCGTTGTGTGGTCGCTGGAGAGCTGTCACACAGACAGCTCTCCAGCGACTAACGATGCCGAAGTCCCCAGGTAACCAGGGTAAACATCGGGTTACTAAGTGCAGGGCCGCGTTTAGTAACCCGATATTTACCCTGGTTACCATTGTAAAAGTTTAAAAAAAAACAGTACATACTCACATTCCGGTGTCTGTCACGTCCCTCGCCATCAGCTTCCCGCACTGACTGTGAGGGCCGCCGTAAAGCAGAGCACAGCGGTGACTTCACCGCTGTGCTTTACGCCCGGCGCTCACAGTCAGTGCAGGAAGCTGAAGGCGAGGGATGTGACAGACACCGGAATGTGAGTATGTACTGTTTTTTTTTTTTACTTTTACAATGGTAACCAGGGTAAATATCGGGTTACTAAGCGCGGCCCTGCACTTAGTAACCCGATATTTACCCTGGTTACCAGTGAACACATCGCTGGATCGGCGTCAAACACGCCGATTCAGCGATGACAGCGGGTGATCAGCGACCAAAAAAAAGGTCCTGATCATTCCCAGCGACCAACGATCTCCCAGCAGGGGCCTGATCGTTGGTCGCTGTCACACATAACGATTTTGTTAACGATATCGTTGCTACATCACAAAAAGCAACGATATCGTTAAAGAAATCGTTATGTGTGACGGTACCTTAAGCGTGTACCCGGTCAAGATATTTGGCCTAGGTATTGCTCAGAAAAAGCCGATATTGGCTTTTATGTTTTAAACGGACTGCAGGAAGAAAGTGGGGCCGATCTGTTTCCTCCAGGCTTGCAGGTGGCCTATGGCCACAGAGGTTTTGGGTGCAAACAGCCAGACAGCTCTGAAGGGCACTACCTGTGTGTGGCAACACAGGGACAAGAGGAGCGAAGAAGCCTGGCAGCCTCAGCCTACACAGCGGTGCTGTAGCCCTCGGCAACTGGTCATGGACTGTCTTTGGTTTCCTGGATGCGATCCTGAGGATCCATTTTACTTTCTGTTTGGGAGTACGCTGTACAATAAACAAGACTTTATTTTGAACTGTTGCCGGGTGACTGACTTCTCACTGCACAGCGAGGACACCGTTGCACTACACTTGATTACGTTCCCATATCTACACTACCGGTCAAAACTTTAGGGTCACTTAGAAATTTACTTATTTTTGAAAGAAAAGCACAGTTATTTCCAATGAAGCTAAGACTAAATGATTCAGAAATACACTCTATACATTGTTAATGTGGTAAATGACTATTCTAGCCGCAAACGTCTGGTTTGTAATGCAATATCTTCATAGGTGTATAGAGGCCCATTTCCAACAACCATCATTCCAGTGTTCTTATGGTAGTTTGTTTGCTAACTGTATAAGAAGGATGGTTAGAATACCCTTGTGCAAGTATGTTAGCACAGCCGAAAACAGTTTGGCTGATTAGAGAAACTATAAACCTGACCTTCCATTGAGCTAGTTGAGAATCTGGAGCATTACATTTGTTGGCTCCATTAAACTCTCAAAATGGCCAGAAAAAAAGAACTTTCATGTGAAACTTGACAGTCTATTCTTGTTCTTAGAAATGAAGGCTATTCCATGCGAGAAATTGCCAAGAAACCGAAGATTTCCTACAACGGTGTGTACTACTCCCTTCAGAGGAGAGCACAAACAGGCTCTAACCAGAGTAGAAAGAGAAGTGGGAGGCCCGCTGCACAACTGAGCAACAAGACAAGTACATTAGAGTCTGTAGTTTGAGAAATCGATGCCTCACAGGTCCTCAACTGGCAGCTTAATTAAGTAGTACACGCAAAACGCCAGTGTCAACATCTACAGTGAACAGACAACTCCGGAATGCTGGCCTTCAGGACAGAGTGGCAAAGAAAAAGCCATATCTGAGACTGGCTAATAAAAGGAAAAGATTAATATGGGCAAAAGAACACAGACATTGGACAGAGGAAGATTGGAAAAAAGTGTTATGGACAGACCACTCCAAGTTTGAGGTGTTTGGATCATACAGAAGAACATTTGTGAGACGCAGCTGAAAAGATGCTGGAAGAGGGCTTGACTCCATCTGTCAAGCATGGTGGATGTAATGTGATGGTCTGGGGTTGCTTTCGTGCTGGTAAAGTGGGAAATTTGTACAAGGTAAAAAGGATTTTGAATAAGGAAGGCTATCACACCATTTTGCAACGCCATGCCATACCCTGTGGACAGCGCTTGATTGGAGCCAATTTCATCCTACAACAGGACAATGACCCAAAGCACACCTCCAAATTATGGAAGAACTATTTAGTGAAGAAGCAGGCAGCTGGTATTCTATCTGTAATGGAGTGGCCAGTGCAGTCACCAGATCTTAACCCCATTGAGCTGTTGTGGGAGCAGCTTGACTGTATGGTATGCAAAAAGTGCCGATCAAGCATAACCAACTTGTGGGAGGGGCCTCTGGAAGCATGGGGTGAAATTTCTCCAGGTTACCTCATCAAATTAACTGCTAGAATGCCAAAGGTCAGCAATGCTGTAATTGCTGCAAAGGGAGCATTCTTTGACGAACGCAAAGTTTGAAGGAGAAAATTATTATTTCAAATAAAAATCTTTTTTTTTTTAACCTTGTCAATGTCTGGACTAGATTTTCAATTCATTGGGAAACTCATTTGATTAATAAAAGTATGAGTTTTCATGGAAAACACAAAATTGTCTGGGTGACCCTAAACTTTTGAATGGTAGTGTACATATATAGTAAGTTGGTAACATATCTAAGCAGTAAGCTTGGTTCTGGTATCATATCTATGCAGTAAGGTTGGCTCTGTTACCGTATGTATGTAGTAATCTGGATTCTGTTGCCATATGTATGCAGTAAGCTTGGCTCTGTTCCCGTATCTATGTAAAAGGCTTGGTTCTGTTGCTGTATCCATGTAGTAGGCTTAGTAAGCATGTTTATGTTCCCATATCTCTGTAGTAACCTTGGTTCAGCTCCTATATCTCTGTAGTAAACTTGGTTCTGCCCCCATATCTCTGTAGTAATCTTGGTTCTGTTCACGTATCTCTATAGTAAGCTCGGTTCTGCTTCTATATCTCTGTAGTAAACTTGGTCCTGCTCCCATATCTCTGTAGTAAGCTTAGTTCTGCTCCCTTGTCTCTATAGTAAATTTGCTTCTGCTCCCTTATCTATGCAGTAAGCTCGGTTCTGCTCCCATATCTCTGTAGTAAGCTCAGTTTTGTTCCCATATCTCTGTAGTAAGCTTGGTTCTACTAACATATCTCTGTAGTAAGCTCCTTTCCTTTCCCGCATCTATGTAGTAATCTTGGTTCCGTTCTCGTGCTATGCAGTCAGTTAGTTCAGTTCCTATGTCTATGTAATCAGCTTGCTTCTATTGCAGTACAGGTCCTTCTCAAAAAATTAGCATATAGTGTTAAATTTCATTATTTACCATAATGTAATTATTACAATTAAACTTTCATATATTATAGATTCATTATCCACCAACTGAAATTTGTCAGGTCTTTTATTGTTTAAATACTGATGATTTTGGCATACAACTCCTGATAACCCAAAAAACCTGTCTCAATAAATTAGCATATTTCACCCATCCAATCAAATAAAAGTGTTTTTTAATAACAAACAAAAAAACCATCAAATAATAATGTTCAGTTATGCACTCAATACTTGGTCGGGAATCCTTTGGCAGAAATGACTGCTTCAATGCGGCGTGGCATGGAGGCAATCAGCCTGTGACACTGCTGAGATGTTATGGAGGCCCAGGATGCTTCAATAGCAGCCTTAAGCTCATCCAGAGTGTTGGGTCTTGCGTCTCTCAACTTTCTCTTCACAATATCCCACAGATTCTCTATGGGGTTCAGGTCAGGAGAGTTGGCAGGCCAATTGAGCACAGTAATACCATGGTCAGTAAACCATTTACCAGTGGTTTTGGCACTGTGAGCAGGTGCCAGGTCGTGCTGAAAAATGAAATCTTCATCTCCATAAAGCATTTCAGCCGATGGAAGCATGAAGTGCTCCAAAATCTCCTGATAGCTAGCTGCATTGACCCTGCCCTTGATGAAACACAGTGGACCAACACCAGCAGCTGACATGGCACCCCACACCATCACTGACTGTGGGTACTTGACACTGGACTTCAGGCATTTTGGCATTTCCTTCTCCCCAGTCTTCCTCCAGACTCTGGCACCTTGATTTCCGAATGACATGCAAAATTTGCTTTCATCAGAAAAAAGTACTTGGGACCACTTAGCAACAGTCCAGTGCTGCTTCTCTGTAGCCCAGGTCAGGCGCCTCTGCCGCTGTTTATGGTTCAAAAGTGGCTTTACCTGGGGAATGCGGCACCTGTAGCCCATTTCCTGCACACGCCTGTGCACGGTGGCTCTGGATGTTTCCACACCAGACTCAGTCCACTGCTTCCTCAGGTTCCCCAAGGTCTGGAATCGGTCCTTCTCCACAATCTTCCTCAGGGTCCGGTCTCCTCTTCTCGTTGTACAGCGTTTTCTGCCACATTGTTTCCTTCCAACAGACTTACCATTGAGGTGCCTTGATACAGCACTCTGGGAACAGCCTATTTGTTGAGAAATTTCTTTCTGGGTCTTACCCTCTTGCTTGAGGGTGTCAATGATGGCCTTCTTGACATCTGTCAGGTCGCTAGTCTTACCCATGATGGGGGTTTTGAGTAATGAACCAGGCAGGGAGTTTATAAAAGCCTCAGGTATCTTTTGCATGTGTTTAGAGTTAATTAGTTGATTCAGAAGATTAGGGTAATAGGTCGTTTAGAGAACCTTTTCTTGATATGCTAATTTATTGAGACAGGTTTTTTGGGTTATCAGGAGTTGTATGCCAAAATCATCAGTATTAAAACAATAAAAGACCTGACAAATTTCAGTTGGTGGATAATGAATCTATAATATATGAAAGTTTAATTGTAATCATTACATTATGGTAAATAATGAAATTTAACACTATATGCTAATTTTTTGAGAAGGACCTGTATATATGTAGGCAGTAAGCTCAGTTCTGATCCTGCATCTATGCAGCAAGCTCCATTCTGTTCTCAAATCTGTGTACTAGCCTGTTACTTCTGCTGCTTTAATGCAGTGGTCAGAGATAAGCAGGCCAAAGGTGGGCTACCACAACTCAAGGACCACTGCCTTGTGGTTGCCCCCAGGCTGAAATGTGCCAGCCAGCCCCTGCTGTGATGTATATGCCCCCAGCATCTCCTGTGATGTATATGCTCCCAGCCCCACCTGTGATGTATATGCCCCAGCATCTTATGTGATGTATATATGCCCCCAGCCCCTCATGTGATGTACAGTACAGACCTAAAGTATGGACACACCTTCTCATTCAAAGATTTTTTTGTATTTTCATGACTAAGAAAATTGTACATTCACACTGAAAGCATCAAAACTATGAATTAACACATGTGGAATTATATACTTAACAAAAAAGTGTGAAACAACAGAAAATATGTGTTATATTCTAGGTTCTTCAAAGTTAATTCATAGTTTTGATGCCTTCAGTGTGAATGTACAATTTTCTTAGTTATGAAAATACGGAAAAATCTTTGAATGAGAAGGTGTGTCCAAACTTTTGGTCTGTACTGTATATACCTGTTCTGTCCTCACTAAATGAGACAGGCCCACGTAGCTATACAGTCAGCTAAACCGCTATACCGGGTCCAATAAGGAGACTGTGGTTGAGTCTGTGCTTTATTAAACGTAGTGGTATATTGATGCGGTGAAACTGTGAACAATGATATAAATAGAATCAGTGCATGGTATAGAACAGATACATACTACACATGAGGTACATTATGCATAACATTTAGGAAGCTAGTAACTGAACTGGGAGTACAACTGGCTAGGCTAGGCTAATATGGAGCAGAAATATCTATAGGAAGCATAAAGACATACCGGCAATGCAATCGCAAGGGGGATGAAGTGAAGCGTCTTTCCTTGAAGGCAGACTGAGGAAAGTGAAAGGAAAAATGGAGGGAAATGGAGGCTGAGCTACCATAATGCATTGCAAAGGAGGAGGAGAATCAGACATGGATAATACAAAAACAAGATTGAACTGCCAACATAACTCTGGCCGCTAGAGGGAGCCAAAGCATCACAGATGAATAAAGGCATGAATATATCAATACTGTATACTGAGGAAACTGCAATTATGCAAGCAAATAATCAGGGCAACAATATTAGATGGCGGAGACAGAACAATACCCCCAGCCCCTCCTGTGTTGTATATGCACCAGCGTATCATGTGATGTATATGTCCCCAGCCCCTCCTGTGATGTACTGTATATACCCCCAGTGTCTCCGGTGATGTACAGTGGGTATAGAAAGTATTTAGACCCCTTTACATTTTTCACTCTTTGTTTCATAGCAGCCATTTGGGAATTTCAAAAAAGTTAATTTTTTCTCATTAATGTACACTGTGCACCCCATCTTGACTGAAAAAAAAACAGAAATGCAGAAATTTTTGCATATTTAATAAAAAAGAAAAACTGAAATATCACATGGTCATAAGTATTCAGACCCTTTGCTCAGACACTCATATTTAAGTCACATGCTGTCCATTTCCTTGTGATCCTCCTTGAGATGGTTCTACTCCTTCATTGAAGTCCCGCTGTGTTTAATTAAACTGATAGGACTTGATTTGGAAAGGCACACACCTGTCTATATAAGACCTCACAGCTCACAGTGCATGTTAGACCAAATGAGAATCATGAGGTCAACGGAACTGGTCAAGATCTCAGAGACAGAATTGTGGCAAGGCACAGATCTGGTCAAGGTTATAAAAGAATTTGTGCAGTACTCAAGGTTCCTAAGAGCACAGTGGCCTCCATAATCCTTAAATGGAAGAAGTTTGGGACCACCAGAAGTCTTCCTAGACCTGCCCGTCCAGCCAAACTAGGCAATTGTGGGAGAAGAGCTTTGGTGAGAGAGGTAAAGAAAAACCCCAAGATCACGGTGGCTGAGTTCCAGAGATGCAAAGAAAGAAAGAATGTTCCACAAAGTCAACTATCACTGCAGCCCTCCAACAGTCGGGCCTTTATGGCAGACTGGCCCGACGGAAGCCTCTCCTCATTGCAAGACATATGAAAGTTTGCTAAAAAACACATGAAGGACTCCCAGACTATGAGAAATAAGATTCTCTGGTCTGATGAGACGAAGATAGACCTTTTTGTTGATAATTGTAAGCGGTATGTGTGGAGAAAACCAGGCTCTGCTCATCACCTGCTAAATACAATCCCAACAGTGAAACATGGTGGTGGCAACATCATGCTATGGGGATGTTTTTGAGCTGCAGGGACAGGATGACTGTTTGCCATTGAAGGATACATGAATGCGGCCAAGTACAGAGATACACTGGATGAAAACCTCTTCCAGAGTGCTTTGGATCTCAGACTTGGCCGAAGGTTCACCTTCCAACAAAGCAAGAACAACTCTGTGACCATTCTTGACTGGCCCAGCCAGACCCCGACATAAACCCAAATGAGCATCTTTGGAGAGACATGAAAATGGCTGTCCACCAACGTTCACCATCCAACCTGACGGAACTGGAGAGGATCAGAAAGGAATAATGGTAGAGCATCCCCAAATCCAGGTGTGAAAAACTTGTTGCATCATTCCCAAGAAGACTCATGATTATACTAGCTCAAAAGGGTGCTTCTACTCAATACTGAGCAAAGGGTCTGAATACTTATGGCCATGTGATATTTCAGTTTTTTATGTGTAAATCAAGTTTATTAAATGGAGTCACTTTTACAAAAACCATTGAAGTAAGATAATAGCAAAATGATACAGCTTGAAATGACATTTGAGTTGTTAACACTGTAACCAAGTGAAAATATAATAAACAATACTCTATACTCCCACACCATGACTCCGTTATCTTCTTGCTGTAACCAATGGTGGCGGAATATGCCTATAGTCATAGTCACAGTGTGGATCTACATCTCCAGAACTCAGTTTAACAGCTAGGCTCAGATATATCACCGGAGTAAGTTATCCAAATTAAATCCTAAACGTAGCCATAACACCTTTATAACCCATACAACAATTAACAGACAAAGAGAAGAAAGTGGGGAGGGACAGATAGAAAAGAAGAGACAAGAGGGGAAGGGTGGGGGGTGGGGGTGACCGATCTCCGCTGTCCCATCCAACTCAGCCTGGAATCGATATTAGTGCTTATTAATTCACAACCCAAGGGGTCCAAACTGGAAAAATTAATGATTTGAGTCAGAGACTCCGCTGAGCCATGCTGTCAGACCCGTGGTCTCCCTAAACACTATCCAAGGGGCCCATATGTTTAGGACCTTGTCCAAGGTCCCGGTGTCCTGACCAACCAGCTGCTCCATTCTAAAGAGGTGGTTCAGCTCCACCACAAGCTCGGATCTTGAAGGGATATTCGTCTGCTTCCAGTAGCGAGGTATTAAGTTACGCGCAGCTGTCAAGAAATGTCTGAGGAGGCCTTTCTTAAATTTAGCTATGGAAAGCTCACAGATAGCAGTGCCACCTCTATTGTGGGTCGGGCTTTGTGCAAAGATAGCTTATTGTGAAGGTTATTATTATTATTATTATTTATTGTTATAGCGCCATTTATTCCATGGCGCTTTACATGTGAGGAGGGGTATACATAATAAAAACAAGTACAATAATCTTAAACAATACAAGTCATAACTGGTACAGGAGGAATGAGGACCCTGCCCGCGAAGGCTCACAATCTACAAGGGATGGGTGAGAATACAGTAGGTGAGGGTAGAGATGGTCATGCAGCGGTTTGGTCGATCAGTGGTTACTGCAGGTTGTAGGCTTGTCTGAAGAGGTGGGTCTTCAGGTTCAGGTTAAGGCTACGTTCACATTTGCGGTGCGTTGGGCGCAACCGCGGCGACGCATGCGCCATGCGCCCCTATATTTAACATGGGGGGCGCATGGACATGCGTTTTGTTGCGTTTTGTGACGCATGCGTTTTTTGGGCACAAGGGTCAGGGCGCAGAGGACGCTGCTTGTTGCATTTTTTTTGCGCTATAAAAATGAACGCATGCGTCACAAAACGCAGCGTTTTGCTGCGTATTTGCGTGCGTTGTGCGTTGCGTCGCCGATGCAGCACACAACAACGCAAATGTGAACGTAGAAAAACATCCTCCCAGAAACCTTTGATGCATGGGCAAGACCACCAAATGTGTATGTACGATCCCTTCTCCCTCCAACATCTCCAGCACGTGTCTGGGGTATTTGGAAACATAGCGTGGATGGTGTCTAGGCATCTATACCACCGAGCCAAAAGTCTATAACCTCTCTCTTGGTAGTCCGCACACAGTGAGGATCTAAGTGTATAGAGAAGACTCCTATCCCTGTCATCTGGTATTAACGACTTATTCAAGTCGGTTTCCCATTTCTGAAAGAAAGCAGGAGGATCTAATGTAGATATCTGGTGCCCCTGGAACATTATATACAGGAGTGATACTGTGTGTGATGGAGGGTCCCCACCCAGACACGCCGACTCGAAAGAAGTAAGCAGCCAGAATAGGTCAACCTGTTTGGATACCCTGAGAATATAGCTTTTGATTTGTTCATAAAGTAGCCATACCCCAGGTGGGATTTCTGATCCCTCAAAGAGGGAGTGCAAAGGCTTTACAGATGAAGGGGTAATATAATCATAAACTATTGGATGGCCATCCCTATGCTTTTGAAGGAATATGATTTTATCCGGGCCCGCAGGGAAGTCCGGAGTGTCAGAGATCGGGGTCAAGGGACCTGGTATAGATGATAAATTAAGCTTTAGATAATTGCGGTTCACAAAAAGAATCAGATTTTTAGTAAGAAAGGGAAGGCAACCCGCCCCTCCGAGCCCCCGCAACCCCCCTCCCCCCCGCCCGATGTTAACTCCGGGGTTGACCCCTGAAATCTTCATCTCCAAATCCACCCACTTTTTTTTTAAATTTATTATGATATTAATCTAGAAGGCAGGTTCCGGTGGAGGCATGGTTGTAGAGCAGGAAGATAAGCAGACTCAGACCTCCCTCTTGTTTAGGTCTGCTCAGTAATTGGTATGATAGGCGAGGGCGCTTGCCTGACCAGATATATCTTGTGATAGCTGATTTGAGTCTGGAGAAGAAGGAAACAGGCAGAACCATAGGGATGGTCTGAAAGAAATAGAGAAGACGTGGCAATAGATCCATTTTTATAGTATTGATCCTACCAAGCCAGGACACGTGCAATTTATTCCAACGCTCCAGGTCAAGCTCAGCTTTACAGAGGGCCACTTTATGGTTAGTTTTGTTGATATATTTTTGCGAATTGCATTGGCCAAGTGTTCCATGGTTAGTATGTACCATTTCGATTGTGGAGGTGGTCCGACAGGGAGCCATTAACTTTGATTTGCGCAGATGGGGACTCGTAGAGAGCCATAATGCTCCTCAGCATTTTCCGATTTAATCCAATACCCTCTAGTGTTTGATACATGAAATCCCAACCCACCCTATCGAATGCCTTTTCGGCATCAATTGATAATAAGCACAAGGGGTCCCCTGTTCTGTTTGCTCTGTCTATCAACGAAATGGATCTAATAGTGTTATCTCTGGCATCTCTTCCCGGGACGAATCCTACCTGATCTTGATTAATCAAATGAGGCAAGAGACCGCTTAATCTCTTAGCGATCATTTTGGCATATATTTTGACATCTATGTTGATGAGTGAAATGGGACGATAACTGCTACACAGGGAGGGATCCTTATCTGATTTTGGAATAATTGTTATATGGGTGGCTAAAGCCTGTGGGGGAAACGACCCCCCTGAGGCGACAAAATTACACGCGGCCAGAAATGGAGGGCCCAGAAGGTCCGAGAATTGTTTATAAAACCCTGCAGAGTAGCCGTCAGGACCAGGGCTTTTCCCTGACTTCAGATCTCCAATTACCAAGGCGACCTCCTCTAATGAGAAGTCCTCCTCCAGACCCACCAGGCACTCCTCCGAGACCGCGGGCAACCTATTTGATTGAATGTAAGATTTTATTTGATATTTCAGTTTTTTAATACATTTGCAAAACATTCTACATTTTTTTTTCAGTCAAGATGGGGTGCAGAGTGTACATTAATCAGAAAAAAAAAGAACTTTTTTGAATTTACCAAATGGCTGCAATGAAACAAAAAGTGAAAAATGTAAAGGGGTCTGAATACTTTTTTGTACCCACTGTATATACCGTATGACCCCAGCATCTTAAGTGATGTATATGCCCCCAGTGTCTCCTGTGTTCAGAACTTACTGCTGCGAGTTTCTTTCAAAATTAATCACAAAGAGATGACTCCAGACTGACGCAAACCTGGAAAAGCAGTTTCGAGTAACAACATCATCCATACCACCTAACATCATATGTCTCACCAAAGAGAAGCAACTCTAGGCATCACATTATGGGGAGTTAACTGTTTGACCAAATATAGTAGGATAAATTTCAAATTGATAATTTTTTATGGCGTGCGAATGATGGTCTAAATATCCAAATGGCCACCTGCACAAAAAAGGTTCCTCGCCCCGGCCTTACAACCATCTTTAAACTTGCGCAAAGATGATGCTGAATCAGGTATATAATGTGCAAACTTTAGTCAGGATTACTATATCTCCTGCCATATTGCGTGTGAAACTACTGGTCCTTCCTGACTTCTAGCTGGCAGAACTGGGCGATTAGTGGGGGACACCAAGGACAATATCTTAGGGTACGTGCCCACGACCCGGAGTTGTTGCGGGTTTGACACCGTTTTTATGCAGCGTCAAACCCGCAGTGGTCACATGTTACAGCATAGTGGATGAGATTTCAAGAAATCCCATGTCCAGTATGTGTCCACGGATCACCCACAAAGATGGACATGCGGCGTGTCTTTCCAGACCGCAGCATGTCAATTTCTCTTGCGGAGAACTTTCGCCTGTACAATGTATTGGATGTGGTAACTCCGCAAGGTTCAATGATCACATGTGGATTCACTTGCGTTCAATAGACGCCAGCGCTTTGCATATAGTGAATATGTGCTGCGTCCAAAGTGCTGCTAGATCCAGATTGTGGGCACCCGGCCTGTGGTTGCCCTGCCTAATCCAGGACACAAGGGGGTTTGGCACACCTCAGGCGCCTGTCATTCAGTTGGCTGGTGGGGTTCCCTACTTATATATAGTGGAATTGGAGTACCCCTGTAATGTCTGATGCTGCAGCACCATCTCCTGGGATGGAAAGCAGGAATTCTCTGCAGAGAACCAGTGACTGCTCTCCTCATGGTGGTGTAGCAGGTTTCCATACTATAGCTGCACGTTGGCATCCATGCCAGTACTCCAGCGCTGTGGGTGAGCTCATCAGCAGCCCAGCCTCCAGCTCATGTCAGTTCTCCAGCTGTAATCATCCCAGCAGCAGCACTCTCCTCCCAGCGTCTCCCATACACTGCAGACTGCCAGGCTGCTCTGCAGATCACCACTGGACGGAGACAGGAAGGTCATTGCTGCCACCCTGCCCGGCTGCTACCCACTCTGCATGCCTAGGAGGAAGGAGTCTGACGGGATTCTCAACCAGAAGCGTGCCACAGAAGGGACTGCTGGAGAAGGAGGGAGGCTGCAGGGACATGGCCTCTCCCACCTCTGCCGCCTCTACCCCAGGGGGTGGTGTGTCTCCCCCCATGCCACCCAGGATGCGCCAGGTGGGTGACTCACGCCGTATCTCTGTATACAGAACGTGCTGTGCCCTGTGGCACCTGTATGGGAGCCAGCACCATCACTGGTCCCCTCCTAGACAAGGGCACGGACTTTCCTTCCCCTGGGCACTCCCAGTATCCCCACAATGGCCAGTCACATGGATGTATGGTGCAGGCAGGAGCTGGAGCACAGCTGGCTGGTAATGTTTTCTTCCTGCCAGCCCTGGGATGTCACATGTCACATGCTGCAGCACCACACACGTATGTGCTACCTACAATATTGGCTTATGATAAATATGTCGCTGTGCCACGCCTTTCGGAGAACACAATCTTGGCGCTAATAGTAGAAATACATAATAGCTGCTGTCATGCGGTGGCAATATTTACATGTCTACCTTATACCTATGCCATTTTATAATGTACCATGTGTGCCATAAAATGTCTAAAATGTATATCATGATGGCCACTCAACAGGTAATAGGTGTATGCGATTATTGCCACCTGGCGCTGTAGCATTCACTGAGATACCCACACTGGCGCTCTTTGTGATTGTAGCACTTTTACCATATACATATATACTTATATATAAGATATAGGTGTATATATATATATATATATATATATATATATATATAAAATAAAATGTTATACATATCTAATTTTATTTATAGTTATATATATATATATATATATATATATATATACTATATAAAACTAAAAATCAAATTATATATGTATAATAGTGCTTGTTTCCCAAAATGTATATTGGAAAACAAGCACTGCAGTGTCCTGAAGGAAATAATGTCTACAAATCAATATACCACACCCATCGCCCTACTAATATGCACTACAGATTATGATGTGAGTGGTCTGGACGTTCTGGCGCTTATCGATGCACACCATGCCAACCTTTACTGGGGGCACAGCTGCCCGACGACTAGTGAATTTCCCGTAAAATGCTGACGTTTAGGCTTGGCTTTCATATCACAGCCGTTCCGAAAGGCTGCAGGTGATGTCACCAGCCATGACAGAGCATCTCAAGCTGTGGTCTGACTGGCATTATTCAGCCGTGATCCTCGTTCTGTATTCTGCGGGGCTTACTGAGCTTGTACGATAGTTGCCAAGATGGACCTGTAGTTTGTGGACTTGTTTGTCTCTCATGACACTCCTGTGTGGAAGCTGTACCATAACCCACCATAGAATTGTGGTGTCATCATCATATATTATGTCATAGGACAACATAGTGCTTGTATAGTGAGATACTATTATCTAGCTTAGCCGTGGCAGACTGATCGCACATACCTGGATGCTGTTGCGATATTTTTAACCCCAGTTCGATCACCCTAGAAAAGGCACTGTCCACTTTTTTCTGAATATACAAATAAACATAATCATGTTCTGGAAACACAAGCAAACAACCCAAATTTGCCGATAATCTGTATTACTACATTACGTCCTGGTAACAGAAGCAACATGTATCATCATGTATGACACGTTATTAGGTGCAGAACGGGACGACAGTGACCCGCCAGAACTGGTTGACAGTGTTCTCTCTATACTTTGCATAAGGGGAATGTGTGTCAGCCGCGGGTGGGCAGGGGAGCCGGTCACTCATGAAAATATTTATTTTAGTTTGTTATATAGCGCTATTAATTCCACAGCGCTTTGCAGACATTTTCATCGCCCTCCCCATTGGGGCTCACAATCTAACCTTCCCATCAGTGTGTCTTTTTAGTTCCTCAGCATCTGTTTATACTTCCGAGTAGGTCTGAGAAGTCGTTAAGCCAAACCACCAACTGTGACTCCTCAATTTCCCCGACTTCCGACTTCGAACCCACAGCACGGCCTCACTATTGAGCATGTACATATAGTGCAGCACAGATTCATCTCCGCTACGACTCCACAGCACTGCCTCACTACTGAGCATGTACATAAAGTGCAGCACAGATTCATCTCCACTACGACTCCACAGCACTGATCACTACTGAGCATGTACATAAAGTGCAGCACAGATTCATCTCCACTACGACTCCCCAGCACTGATCACTACTGAGCATGTACATAAAGTGCAGCACAGATTCATCTCCATTACGACTCCCCAGCACTGATCACTACTGAGCATGTACATAAAGTGCAGCACAGATTTATCTCCACTACGACTCCACAGCACTGGTCACTACTGAGCATGTACATAAAGTACAGCACAGATTCATCTCCACTACGACTCCACAGCACTGGTCACTACTGAGCATGTACATATAGTGCAGCACAGATTTATCTCCATTACGACTCCCCAGCACTGATCACTACTGAACATGTACATAAAGTGCATCACAGATTCATCTCCACTACGACTCCCCAGCACTGATCACTACTGAACATGTACATAAAGTGCAGCACAGATTCATCTCCACTACGACTCCCCAGCACTGATCACTACTGAGCATGTACATAAAGTGCAGCACAGATTTATCTCCATTACGACTCCCCAGCACTGATCACTACTGAGCATGTACATAAAGTGCAGCACAGATTTATCTCCATTACGACTCCACAGCACTGGTCACTACTTAGCATGTACATAAAGTGCAGCACAGATTCATCTCCACTCAGACTCCACAGCACTGGTCACTACTGAGCATGTACATAAAGAGCAGCACAGATTCATCTCCACTACGACTCCACAGCACTGCCTCAATACTGAGCATGTACATAAAGAGCAGCACAGATTTATCTCCATTACGACTCCCCAGCTCTGGTCACTACTTAGCATGTACATAAAGTGCAGCACAGATTAATCTCCACTACGACTCCCCAGCTCTGGTCACTACTTAGCATGTACATAAAGTGCAGCACAGATTCATCTCCATTATGACTCCCCAGCTCTGGTCACTACTTAGCATGTACATAAAGTGCAGCACAGATTCATCTCCACTATGACCCCACAGCACTGCCTCACTACTGAGCATGTACATAAAGTGCAGCACAGATTCATCTCCACTACAACTCCACAGCACTGGTCACTACTGAGCATGTACGTAAAGTGCAGCACAGATTCATCTCGACTACGACTCCACAGCACAGGTGGCTCTTATGTTTCTGATCCCTAGTAACACTGAAATATTGACTTTTATAAATTGCGCCCCATACCTGTATTGAGTCCCAGAGGTATGGTGTCTCCCCCTGTTTCAGCCGCCTCCCAGCCATCCATCATCCCCCTCTTTCGTCTGTGCGCCTCCTCCTGTGTTGCTGTTATATGCCCGGCGCCTGCGCTGTTCCAGCAGTTCTCGGGCATGTGCAGTGCACGCTGCCCGGGAACTGACATCAGGCTATTGTGCCTGTGTGTTGCAGAGGCCCCACATCTAGTGTGTTATGATGTATTCACACTGCAAGGCTGGGAATCTGGCGTATGTGCAGTGGAGCAGGTCACTGTGCTCCATTGAAGATAGTGCCGAAGTCACTGTTGGCACAGCGCAGGCGCCGGGCATGTAACAGCAACACAGAAGGCGGCGCACAGACGCAAGAGGGGGATGATGGACGGCTGGGAGGCAACTGAAACAGGGGGAGACACCATACCTCTGGGTCTCAATACAGGTATGGGGCGCAATTTATAAAAGTTAATATTTCGGTGTTACTAGGGATCAGAAACATAAGAGCCACCTTCACAGAATGCAGCCTTAGTGCTGCTGAAGGTGGTTCTTTTACTTAAAAACACCCTGGGGCGTGACAAGTTCCCTTTAAAGGGAACCTGTCATCCCCAAAATCGAAGATGAGCTAAGCCCACCAGCATCAGGGGTTTATCTCCAGCATTTTGTAATGCTGTAGTTAAGCCCCCGAAGTATCCTGAAAGATGAGAAAAAGAGGTTAGATTATACTCACCTGGGGGGCGGTCCGATCCCATGGGTGTCGCGGCCCAGGACCTCCTATCTTCATAGGATGACGTCCTCTTCTTGTCTTCATGCTCAGGCGCAGGCGTACTTTGTCTGCCCTGTTGAGGGCAGAGCAAAGTACTGCAGTGCGCAGGCGCCGGGAAAGGTCAGAGAGGCCCAGCGCCTGCGCACTGCAGTACTTTCCTCTGCCCTCAACAGGGCAGACAAAGTACACCTGCGCCGGAGCCACAGCGTGAACACAAGAAGAGGACATCATCGTTAGAAGATGGGAGGCCCCGGAACGGACCGCGACGCCCATCGGACCCGGACCGCAGCGGGACCGCCCCTGGGTGAGTATAATCTAATCTCTTTTTCTCATCTTTCAGGATACATCAGGGGCTTATCTACATCATTATAGAATGCTGTAGATAAGCCCCTGATGCCGGTGGGGGTGACAGGTTCCCTTTAAGCTCTGAACATACCATTACTGAATTTCTTGCTATAGGTTTAATAAAATCTCAGTTATATCTTCTGGAGATATATCAGTTCTCTGAATGCTGAGCCCTGTATAACTCCGTTCCCACTAGTGATTGGCAACTTTATGTGTACACTGTGCATAGGCAGAAAGAAGCCAATCAGTGGCTAATGAATATAGAGGACTACATGTCAGCAGGTTTACTAGTCCTCTATAGTGTTAATCACCTGCTGATAAAACAATGAATTTATCAAAACAGCAAACATCAGCTCATTAAGTGACATATCACTGGAATTTCTGTCTATACACCATGCTGCTCTCAGATTATGTAGCAAAAATCAGACTCTCTATAAGGCTAGGGCTACATTGCGACAGCCAAGCCAAGTTGCGACATGTTGCAGGTCCCTAGTGACTTGCATTGAAATCTATGTGAAGTGAGTCACTTGGGACTTGCGCCAGAACATCTGATTACGGTAATTCGGAAATATTTGCGACCGTGTCGCAGTCACAATGCAGCACCATAGGAAATCATTAGATGTGATGTCGCAATGCAGCCATGTGATTTTAGTACGATGTGACAATGTGTAGCCCTAGCCTAAAGTGCATATTGTCTATTTACAAGCACCATGCTTTAGATAGGTTCACAAACATACATCCACGGAGCACTGCAAGGGGGTTTCCATTGGGATCCCTGAAAAACTGGATTTTGATGGGAGTCTGAACAGAGCCATTCACTATTCTGAGGCTGATGGAGCCACTGTCGGCGCTCTCTGGCCTCCAGCCAGGCAGTGTTTACCTTTTTCAAACAATCACAAAAACTAAGCAGACCATGTTTTTGTGAACATTGGAATACGACGAAAAAGGGAAATGACACCCCATAACTTTTTAGCCAATCACTGTTGGCCAACATCAGGTGGGTGAGGTGTCTGCCATAGCAGCTGCCAGCCCGTGTACTAGGATGGCAATCTTTATCAGTAGGGTAACAAGATGGGCAAAATACCTGGCTGGAAAGTTGCATAATGCCCAAAAAGGTTAAAGGGGTTGTCTGGTGGTGACAACCGATTAGCAAAATGGGGCACTTTTATTTCCGTTAGAATAGAACGGCAGTGCGCATGCTCAACCACTGCTCCATTAATTGTCGATGGAACTGCTGATCGCCAAGCTTGACTTTTTTCCTGGCAGTCCCCATACATGAGTCTTGTGGTGCCGATTGATGGGGTACAAGCAATCGTACCCCAACTGATGAGTAAAATATCTCTTATCCGTTGGATAGGCGATAACTGCTTTTTTACTAGACAACGCCCTTTAAATGAATGGCAAGGTATTTATTGGGCACGTAGACCCGCATCATGGCGTCATACTGACATATCGAGACCTTTCTACTTTTGTGTTTACTCCTTTATACCTGGCTGGGAAACCACATTATTATTGTTCTTTCTGGTAACTTACATCTTCTCATTTTTTGGCTTGACATCACATCCATTGGCCATGTTTTCGTGTCTTGGTTTGAAGTCTTTTGGCTCAATATATAATAATAATAATAATTTTTATTTATATAGCGCCAACATATTCCGCAGCGCTTTACAAATTATAGAGGGGACTTGTACAGACAATAGACATTACAGCATAACAGAAATACAGTTCAAAACAGATACCAGGAGGAATGAGGGCCCTGCTCGCAAGCTTACAATCTATGAGGAAAAGGGGAGACACGAGAGGTGGATGGTAACAATTGCTTTAGTTATTCGGACCGGCCATAGTGTAAGGCTCGGGTGTTCATGTAAAGCTGCATGAACCAGTTAACTGCCTAAGTATGTAGCAGTACAGACACAGAGGGCTATTAACTGCATAAAGTGAATGAGAACATGATGCGAGGAACCTGATTTTTTTTTTTTTTTAATTAAATAGGCCACACAGGGATCGTTAGGTTAATGCATTGAGGCGGTAGGCCAGTCTGAACAAATGAGTTTTTAGGGCACGCTTAAAACTGTGGGGATTGGGGATTAATCGTATTAACCTAGGTAGTGCATTCCAAAGAATCGGCGCAGCACGTGTAAAGTCTTGGAGACGGGAGTGGGAGGTTCTGATTATTGAGTATGCTAACCTGAGGTCATTAGCGGAGCGGAGGGCACGGGTAGGGTGGTAGACTGAGACCAGAGAGGAGATGTAGGGTGGTGCTGAGCCATGGAGTGCTTTGTGGATGAGGGTAGTAGTTTTGTACTGGATTCTGGAGTGGATGGGTAGCCAGTGTAATGACTGGCACAAGGTAGAGGCATCGGTGTAACGGTTGGTGAGGAATATGATCCTGGCAGCAGCATTCAGGACAGATTGGAGCGGGGAAAGTTTGGTAAGAGGGAGGCCGATTAGTAGAGAGTTACAATAGTCCAGACGAGAATGAATAAGTGAAACAGTAAGAGTTTTTGCAGAATCGAAAGTAAGAAAAGGGCGAATTCTAGAAATGTTTTTGAGATGCAGGTAAGAAGAGCGAGCCAGTGATCGGATGTGGGGGGTGAATGAAAGGTCAGAATCAAGGATGACCCCAAGGCAGCGGGCATGTTGCTTTGGAGTAATGGTTGAACCGCACACGGAGATGGCAATGTCAGGCAAAGGTAGGTTAGTAGAGGGAGAGAACACGAGGAGTTCAGTTTTTGACAGGTTTAGTTTCAGATAGAGGGAGGACATGATGTTAGAGACAGCGGTAAGACAATCACTGGTGTTTTCTAAAAAGGTCGGCGTGACAACAGGAGAAGAGGTGTATAATTGGGTGTCGTCAGCATAGAGATGGTACTGGAAACCAAATCTACTGATTGTTTGTCCAATAGGGGCAGTATACAAAGAGAAGAGGAGGGGGCCTAGGACTGATCCTTGAGGAACCCCAACAGTAAGGGGAAGGTGAGAGGAGGAGGAACCAGCAAAACATACAGTGAAGGATCGGTCAGAGAGATAGGAGGAGAACTAGGAGAGAACGGTGTCCTTGAGGCCGATGGAGCGGAGCATAGTGAGGAGGAGCTGATGATCCACAGTATCGAATGCTGCAGAGAGATCCAAGAGAATTAGCATGGAGTAGTGACCATTAGATTTTGCTGTTAGTAGGTCATTAGAGACTTTAGTGAGGGCAGTTTCAGTAGAGTGTAAAGAGCGGAAGCCAGATTGAAGAGGGTCGAGAAGAGAGTTATCTGAGGGATAGCGGGTAAGACGGGAGTGGACCAGGCGTTCGAGGAGTTTAGAGATGAAGGGAAGATTAGAGACAGGTCTATAATTAGCGGCACAATTTTGATCGAGGGATGGTTTTTTAAGTAATGGATGTATGATGGCATGCTTAAATGAGGAGGAAAAAATACCGGAAGTGAGGGAAAGGTTGAATATTTTTGTTAGGTGAGAGGTGACAGCTGGGGAAAGGGACTGGAGGAGATGTGACGGAATGGGGTCACTGGTGCAAGTGGTCGGGCGAGATGATGCAAGGAGCCTGCTTACTTCTTCTTCTGTAACTGCTTCAAAGTCAGAGAGTGAACTAGATGTAGTGAGGGAGGGAGGACAGTGCATGGTATGAGGGGATTGGGAGATGATTTCCTGTCGAATGTGGTCAATTTTTTCTTTGAAGTAATTGGCCAGATCGTCAGCACGGAGATCCGTGGTTGGGGCCTGCTCTCTTGGGTTGAGTAGGGACTGGAACGTGTCAAAGAGACGCTTAGGGTTATTGGACAGGGAGGTGATGAGGGTGTTGAAGTAGGTTTGTTTGGAGACGTGAAGGGCCGAATTGTATGTCTTTAGCATGAACTTATAATGGATGAAATCTTCGGGTAGATTAGATTTTCTCCACAGACGTTCTGCGCACCTGGAGCACCGCTGCAGGAAACGTGTTTGCAGCGTGTGCCACGGTTGTTGCCGTCTGTGCCGAGTTGTTTTATGTATAGGAGGAGCAGCTTCATCCAGAGCACTTTGCAGGGTTTTAGCATAAGACTTTGTTATATGCTCTTATTGTGAGCTAGCCCTTTTGGGATTTTCACGACGTGTGAAATTTTTAATACTTAATAAAATCATTATTTTTGGTATTTTAGGTGTGCACGCTATTCTTTGTATGCCTGGTGTCTACCTGCATGTTTATATAAGCGAGGGAAAGAAGGAAAAATGCAAATCACACTTGTGACTTTTGTGCTGATACATGGATTTGGCAATGTAATGTACAGGTTGTAACAATTCTGCCAGTACCAGTGCCAAGATAGAGGGCTGTAGAGTCACAAGCACATACAGCAGTGCGAGGAGAGGAGGCAGTGTCTGACTAGTAGGCACGGCTGTGTGCGGAATACAAATATACTGGTGCGCAGCAACCTGCATGATGTCTACAACTGTGACTGAGCAAAAAAAGAAGAATAGCAAGAAGTAAACAATTGTTCTCTACTGTTTGTATAGCTTACACAATCGCATATTCTTCATCTTCATGGTAATAGATGTCATATATTTTATTGTAAGGAATCCCTTTTGTAATAAAATACTTTGTTGTATCCTTATATTGCTCACTTCTCCTGCATAGACTTAAAGAGGACTTGTCATCATTTCAAAAGTGGCTAGCTATTGCTCTTATTTTGTTCCTGTCGTCCCCCCTTCATTATGCTGTTTGTTTGTTTGTTTTTTAAGTCCATCATACAGTTCCTGGATGTCCAGTACCAGACAACCACAACCTAATCAATTCCGGATCCTAATTAAAATAAAAACAATCGATACTCACCTTCTGCAGCGGTGCTATTCAAGTGATGTTGGCGCAACTGTTCCTGGTGACGTAACTTCTTGTGTGCAGTCGCTCTTTAGCTGCAGCTCATTAACATTCCGACAGGGTGGACAACCGCGCTGATCCAATAGTAAATGCTGCGGCTGACGAGAAAACGCTGATTGCCTGCAGCCAAACAAGTCACATCACTCTTTTGCAACAGTGACTCCAACATCTTTGGAATGTTGTCGCTACCGTAGATGAGTACACACAGTTTTTATTTTAATTTGGATCTGGAATTTATTAAGCTGGGGTGGTCCGGTAGTAAAGATCACCTTTAAAGGGGTTTTCCCAAAATGACAAATTATTCACTATCTAAGGGAGAGATATCCCTGTAGAATTTGATGGACGTATTCCATCAGAAAAATGGATCAAAATAGCACATGAAGCGTTTTTGAAAAATGGACTTGAAAACACCTCGATGTGAACAGGCCTGTTGATTTTCATTAGCACCTTATATTAATACATACAAACAGATAACAGATACTTATGTGATCTTTGCCTAGGAAACTGGCCAGCACCAAATAGCTCCCGGTTCTGGCTGGAGGCATTCATACCATCGGCAATCAGGAATCTTGGAGGCAGAGTAGTGGTGCTTTCCTGAAGATTGCAAGTGAGACAACACCCCTTTGAAGGGGTTGTCCACTTAAAACAATTTATCTCCTATTCACAGGATAGGTTATAATAACTTGCTGATTGGTGTGTGTCTGCGATGGGGAAAGTTTTATTGCCAACTGAGAATTTTTATCCTTTCTATAATTAGCATATTACCCAGAGGAGCATTGCGGCTTTAAGTCTCCTCATCTCGGCATGCTTAGCATGTCGATCTCCGCAAGGAGAAACGATACTTCTTGGATAACGGTCTAACACCTCTCACACAGCCAAACCAAATCTCCGCTTTGCACTGACGAGGGGTGGTACCCCGAAACTCAGTGTCTGCAAATTGAGATTCTGGTTTGGCTTTTATCCTAACTCATGTGACAAGGCTCATTAAAGGGTCACCATTGACTTGTAGGATTGCTACCTTCCAATAGGTGCCACTAGAGTCGTAGCTCTCTTCCTCCCTGAAGAGACAATTTGCATAATTAGCATATAGCTTTCACATGGTATGCTCATCCAGCCAGCTCTCCTGCTGTCTGTCTATGAAGTGCACATAGTACATCACCCAGCTTTGCACATAGTCTTCCCTCTGCTCCTAGCTTTCACATGGTATGCCTTTCAGCTAACCCCAGCTTACCCTGTGATATTTATGACTTTGTTTACTCAGGCTTGATTGTATGCATCTGGTCCACTCTTAATTCTCTGACCAAGATGAGCAGAGACCACTCCTCTCTGCTTCACACCTGAACGCACTTAGTTTTCCATATATTGCATAGCAAAAGTCTGCAATGACTTTAGTCTGCAGTGTGATTCCTAGAAGTGTGTCCTAAAAGTGTGGATTACAGTAGAATTAAAACCTGAATTGAACCTGAAGGGAACTGAAGGTAACTGGCCAGTCACTGTAAACAATGTTCCTGTTTGTTTTCACTTTCACCCCTATAATCCTTCACTTTCTGCTACCTCCCCCAATCCCCACACCAAGTAAGGAACTGTTCATCTCCTCTTCAATCCTCCCCATCCATCTCACCTCCTCCTCAGAACTGTTCCTTAACATACAATCCTCTGTCTCAAAGCACAGGCAGCCCCCTCATGCCCTCTCCTTCTACCACCTGCTAACACTTTCTCTGCTCCTTCTCACTGCTGGCGACATCTCTCCAAATCCTGGTCCTCCTCACAATATTCCCACAGTCATTTCTACCTCCCATCCACACTCTATCACAAACTTCCGTAACCTCTCTAACCTTATACCCATTCGCCCAGCCCCCACTTCCCCAGTCCCACTAACAGGAGCTCTGTGGAACGCTCGCTCTGTCTGCAACAAGCTTTCCTACATCCATGATCTTTTTGTTACTACCAAACTTTCCTACCTCGCCATCACCGAAACCTGGCCCACCCCTTCTGACACAGCCTCCCCTGCTGCACTCTCTTACGGTGGCTTCCACCTTTCTCACACACCCTGCCCCAGCAGCAAGCGTGGCGGAGGAGTTGGTTTTCTCCTGTCAGATAACTGCTCCTTCATCCCAATCCCACTGCCACCCTCTGTTACCCTCCCTTCCTTTGAGGTGCACTCTGTGCGCATCTACTCCCCCTCCAACCACCAACTGGCTGTCATTTACCACCCCCTGGGCCAGCCACCACCTTCTTTGACCACTTCACCACCTGGCTACTTCATTTCTTTTCTGCGGACATCCCAACTATCATCATGGGCGACTTCAACATCCCCATTGACACTTCCCTCTCAGCTGCCACTAAACTTCTATCTCTCACTTCCTCTTTCAGCCTCACTCAATGGTCTTCTGCAGCCACTTACAAAGATGGTCACACACTGGACCTCATCTTCACCCGCCTCTGCTCCCTATCTAACCTCTCTAACTCACCTCTTCTACTCTCTGACCACAACCTTCTCACATTCTCATCTCTCTCCACTCCATGTCTACAGTCCCTACCCCACAAACTTTCACACCCTCGCAGAAATCTTAAACATCTTGACCTACATTCATTCTCTGAATCCCTCCTCCCTCTCACAGACATAAGTTTCATACACAATGCGGATGACGCTGCCGCTCTATATAACACCACAATAGCTGTAGCTTTGGAATCTGCTGCCCCCCTTACACATACCAAAGCTCGCAAAATCAACAGACAGCCCTGGCACAACAGCCTGACCAAAGAACTGAGGCGAGCTTCCAGGGCTGCTGAGCGCAGATGGAAAAGATCCCACTCCAACGAGCACTTCATCGCATTCAAACAGTCCCTCACTACTTTCAAGACCACACTTGCCACAGCTAAACAAACCTACTTCTCATCTCTCATATCCTCTCTGTCTCACAACCCTAAACAGTTATTCAACACCTTGAATTCTCTCCTCCGTCCCCCAGCACCTCCTCCCTCCCCACTTATCTCTGCTGAAGACTTTGCCTCATTTTTCAAGCAGAAGATTGATAGCATCAGAGACAGTTTTGGTCAACAACCCCCAGAGCCCTTCCTCCCGACTTCCCAGCCCTCCA
The DNA here is from genome assembly GCF_032444005.1 of Ranitomeya imitator. Classification (NCBI taxonomy): domain Eukaryota; kingdom Metazoa; phylum Chordata; class Amphibia; order Anura; family Dendrobatidae; genus Ranitomeya; species Ranitomeya imitator. Next base: position 968,398,930 of record NC_091282.1, read on the forward strand.
CCTCCAAAACCAACTTCTCCACCATTACAGAAGATCAACTCTCCACTCTACTCTCAAGATCGCATCTCACCACCTGTGCACTTGACCCGAGCCCATCCCACCTCATCCCAAACCTCACCACAGTCTTCATCCCAACCCTAACCCATCTCTTCAACCTATCTCTAGCAACTGGTGTTTTCCCCCCAAGCTTTAAACATGCCTCCATCACTCCTATCCTCAAAAAGCCCTCTCTTGACCCATCCTCTGTATCTAGCTATCTGGCTTCCGGTCACACCATTCCACTGAAACTGCCCTAACTAAGGTCACCAATGACCTCTTAACCGCCAAGAGCAAGCGACACTACTCTGTCCTCCTCCTCCTCGACCTGTTGGCTGCCTTTGACACGGTGGACCATTCCCTATTATTACAGACCCTCTCATCCCTTGGCATCACAGACTTGGCCCTATCCTGGATCTCATCATACCTAACAGACCGGACATTCAGTGTCTCCCACTCACACACCACCTCCTCACCTCGCCAGCTATCTGTAGGAGTGCCAGAAGTTTCAGTCCTTGGGCCCCTGCTCTTCTCCAATTACACCTTTGGCCTGGGACAGCTCATAGAATCTCATTGCTTTCAGTATCACCTCTATGCTGATGACACACAGATCTACATCTCTGGACCAGATATCACCTCCCTACTAACCAGAATCCCTCAATGTCTGTCCACTATTTCATCCGTCTTCTAGATTTCTCAAACTTAACATGGACAAAACAGAATTCATTATCTTTCCCCCATTTCACGCGACCCCCCCCAACGAACCTATCCATTACAGTAAATGGCTGCCCACTCTCCCCAGTTCCACAAGCTCGCTGCCTCGGGGTAATCCTTGACGCTGATCTCTCATTCAAACCACATATCCAAGCCCTTTCCACTTCCTGCCGACTTCAGCTCAAAAATATTTCACGAATCCATTCATTCCTCAACCAAGAATCTGCAAAAACCCTAGTCCATGCCCTCATCATCTCTCGCCTTGACTACTGCAACCTCCTGCTCTGTGGCCTCCCCTTTAACACTCTCGCACCCCTCCAATCTATTCTAAACTCTGCTGCCTGACTAATCCGCCTGTCCTCCCACTATTCCCTGGCCTCTCCCCTCTGTCAATCCCTTCACTGGCTCCCCATTGCCCAGAGACTCCAATACAAAACCCAAACCATGATGTACAAAGCCATCCACAACCTGTTGTCATGTCGGACGCTATTCACACTAGGGCGTCCGACAGACAGCGGTAGTTCCGCATTCGTCCACTATGCGCTCAGTGGCGCCGGCTAGATTTTATCTAGGTTGTCCAGGGTTAATCTAGCTGGTACTCGGATTGGAGGCTGGGTCACGCCCTCTGCCTTTAAATAGTTCTGCTGAACTTTGGGCATCGCCGATTATAGCTTGTGTCTTGTGCCTGGTGATCTCGATCTGGAGTGGTGGTCTAGGAGAAGGAATATCGTATCTGGTGGTGTATTATCCTTTGTCATATTTCTCCTTCTTATATTTGTATTTGTTTTGCCCTGTGCATATTTTCGTGTATTCCTCTGTGACTGCGGCGTGGTGCGTTTTTCAGTTTTCCCTGTCTGTGCTTTCTGTGGGGATTGGTGTGTGGTCTCTTCACTGGGTGGCGGGAGGTGGTTTCAGCTTAGGGCTGAAACAGGAGACAGGGTTAGGCCTGGCGGCCCAGACATGCACACCTTTAGTGTAACTTCTGGGAGAGGGTCAAACAGGGTTTTCCTAGCCTGAGGGTATCACAGGGGCCCGGGTAACCAGCCTTAGTCTACCCAGTACTCCCGTGACATTATAATCGGCCCAAAAAGAAAAAAAAAAAGTGTTTTTTTTTTATGTCATGGATCCCATGACTTCCATAACCCGCCAGTTGAAGGCCCTGTTCTTACAGGTCTCTGAATTGAAGGGGGCAGTTCAGCAACAGGGTCTTGTGGTATCAAATGTGCAAGTGGAAACTGCAGGGAGAGTTGCAGAGCCAAAAATCCCTTTACCTGAGATGTTTGCTGGAGAACGCAGTAAATTTGTTGTTTTCCGTGAAGCTTGCAAATTGTATTTTCGTATGCGCCCGCTTTCCTCAGGTAATGAGGCTCAGCGTGTGGGCTTGGTTTTGTCATTACTGAACGGAGACCTGCAAAAATGGCCGTTTTCATTACCTTCTGATTCAGCTGCATTTAACTCAGTAGAGAGGTTTTTTTTCTGCTCTTGGACTCATTTATGATGATCCTGACAGATTGGCTCTAGCAGAATCTAAGATACGCACTCTCTACCAGGTGGAGCGAATGGCGGAGGATTACTGTTCTGAATTTCGTCGGTGGGCGGTGGACACACAATGGAATGACCCGGCGCTGCGGAGTCAGTTTGTATTTACATATGTTCAGGACCAAAAATATATTTCTTTCCTAGACCTAGAATTGAGTGGTACTGCTGGCGAAGAAATCACTAGTCGAACTCATATAAAACCAATTAGTGGCAACACAATTTTACACGGTGACAGTAGTCACCCAGCCCATACTATAAAATCCATACCAGTAGGGGAGTTCACTAGGTTGAAACGAAATTGTAGCAAAGAAGAGGACAAATTGACAGAATTCCATGAATTGAAAAATAAATTTAAAGCTAGGAATTATCCGAATTGGACAGTAGATAGGGCTATGAATATAGTGGGAAAAAAACAAAGAGAGGACTTATTAGTCCCTATGAAAACTAGCACTTGTGTAAACAATAAAAATAAAAAACATGCAAATAATTTACATTTATGTTTACAATTTTCCCCTTAATTTAATTTGATTAAAAAAAATCATTAATAAAAGATTACCCATTCTTTATGAAGATGATACATTGCTACACTTGCTACAGAATGGAGTAAATGTAGTTGCAAGGAGGGCTCAAACGATTGGTGACATAATTGCCCCGAATTCACTTCAGCCCAAAACTGGATCTAAGTCTAATACCTGGTTAGATTGTAAAGGATTCTATTGATGCGGTACCGCAGCGTGCAGTACATGTGCCCATGCGCAGCTGGGGAGTAAATTTTGGAACTCCGATAAAACTAAGAGTTATAATATAAACAGCTTTATCAACTGTCATACGAAAAATGTAGTTTACAAAATAGACTGTACTATGTGTCAAATATCTTATGTAGGCTGCACGTCGCGTAAACTGAAAACACGCATAACGGAGCACCTTAGAGATGTCAATATGTGCAATACTACTAATAGAAATGTATCAATGGCTGCAAGACATTTATTTACGATACATAATGGGGACATTTCATCTTTTAAAGTGCATGGCATTGAAAAAATCTACCTGCCTAATCGAGGAGGAGATATTAAGAGACGCCTACTCACAAGAGAGGCGTTTTGGATTTATAATTTAAACACTCGCTTTCCCAAAGGCTTAAACAAACGAAACAAAATATTGTATCACTATTGCTAATTGTTTAGTGTTATTTTTTTAATTTGTATGTTAAATGTATATATATGCTTGCAGGACCTTCCGTATGAAATCATGTGATGTTAAGAGGGCAGATCCTTCACTATATATATAGCTCTCATTTGTATTGTGACACAGGCATGAGTAAGACCGATCTAGGTCGAAACGCATTGCCATAACTATTACAAACACCTGTCTGGTCCACCGACTGTAAAGACTGTGTTTTAACCATTTTGGATCAATAAAGACTTCATTTTTTTATCTGAGCTGGAGTACCTACTTTCTAAAAAAAAAAAGTGTTTGTTTTTTTTATGTCATGGATCCCATGACTTCCATAACCCGCCAGTTGAAGGCGCTGTTCTTACAGGTCTCTGAATTGAAGGGGGCAGTTCAGCAACAGGGTCTTGTGGTATCAAATGCGCAAGTGGAAACTGCAGGGAGAGTTGCAGAGCCAAAAATCCCTTTGCTGGAGAACACAGTAAATTTGTTGTTTTCCGTGAAGCTTGCAAATTGTATTTTCGTATGCGCCCGCTTTCCTCAGGTAATGAGGCTCAGCGTGTGGGCTTGGTTTTGTCATTACTGAACGGAGACCTGCAAAAATGGCCGTTTTCATTACCTTCTGATTCAGCTGCATTTAACTCAGTAGAGAGTTTTTTTTCTGCTCTTGGACTCATTTATGATGATCCTGACAGACTGGCTTTAGCAGAATCTAAGATACGCGCTCTCCACCAGGTGGAGCGAATGGCTGAGGATTACTGTTCTGAATTTCGTCGCTGGGCGGTGGACACATAATGGAATGACCTGGCGCTGCGGAGTCAGTTTGTATGTGGGGTTTCGAGAAGGGTTAAACAAGCCCTTCTGATGTATGAGACTCCTGCTTCTCTAGAGTCTGCCATGAGTCTTGTTGTTCGCATTGATCGCCGTTTGCGTCAGGGGGCGCTAGAGATGCCGCCCTTGGGGGAGGTCGTAGGTGCACGTGAGGTTGCTGCAGGTGAGCCCACGGAGCCTATGCAAATCGCAGGGGTGTCGCATCATCAAGCCCCCTCGCTCAGGAAGTAGGGACTCTGTTTTTGCTGTGGTGAAAAGGGGCATTATGTAAATGCTTGTCCTTTGTTTTCAAAGAAAAAGCGCAACGGCGGAAAACTACTAAGCTCAGAGGGTGTGGAGGAGGCCAATCTGAGCTTATGCATATCCTCCATGGTGGTCTCTCAATATATGCTTCCTGCCAGAGTTATTGTCGCTGGCAGAGAGCTGGCAATCACTGTTTTTGTGCATAGTGGTTCGGCCACTAATCTCATTGATGAGGAGTTTGCGTGCACGGCCTGGTTCACGGTCGAAAAATTGCCTCATCCTATCCGGGTGGTCACCATCAATGCCACCCCTCTCCCACAGGGGAGATTACTGAGTTTGTGGCTGAGGTTAAACTCCACATTGGGGTCCTACATTCTGAGCAGGTTACATGTAGGGTGCCCAGTAATCTTCCTGCACAAATGGTTCTGGGTTTTCCATGGTTATCTGTGCACAACCTGGTGATTGACTGGAAAACTCAGGACATAATCCAGTGGAGCGAATTCTGCCAGGAGAATTGCCTGGCCACATGTGTGTCCGCTGTGACTCCTAGCATTCCTGAGTCACTGCTGGATTTCGCGGATGTGTTTTCTGAGAAGGGTTGCTCAGAATTGCGTGGACGCGGCGCCGATGCCACCTCCTGTCTTGGTGGATGGCAATTTAGAGTTTGAAGTCTCCAAGGTGGTTGACTCTCGAGTAGTGCGCCGCACTTTACAGTACCTGGTACACTGGCATGGTTATGGGCCTGAGGAGAGGTCTTGGGTACCAGCCTCGGACATGCATGCGGACCGGCTGGTCAGTATGTTTCACCGCCGCCATCTGGACAAGCCGGGTCCTATAAGTCGTGAGGGCCCTGGGGTCCCTCGTAGAAGGCGGGGTACTGTCATGTCGGACGCTATTCACACTAGGGCGTCCGACAGACAGCGGTAATTCCGCATTCGTCCACTATGCGCTCAGTGGCGCCGGCTAGATTTTATCTAGGTTGTCCGGGGTTAATCTAGCTGGTACTCGGATTGGAGGCTGGGTCACGCCCTCTGCCTTTAAATAGTTCTGCTGAACTTTGGGCATCGACGATTATAGCTTGTGTCTTGTGCCTGGTGATCTCGGTCTGGAGTGGTGGTCTAGGAGAAGGAATATCGTATCTGGTGGTGTATTATCCTTTGTCATATTTCTCCTTCTTATATTTGTATTTGTTTTGCCCTGTGCACATTTTCGTGTATTCCTGTGTGATTGCGGCGTGGTGCGTGAAACAGGAGACAGGGTCAGGCCTGGCAGCCCAGACATGCACACCTTTAGTGTAACTTCTGAGAGAGGGTCAGACAGGGTTTTCCTAGCCTGAGGGATATCACAGGGGCCCGGGTAACCAGCCTTAGTCTACCCAGTACTCCCGTGACACCTGTCTCCTCCATACATCTGTGACCTCATCTCCCGGTACTTACCTACACGCAACCTCCGATCCTCACAAGATCTCCTTCTCTACTCCCCTCTTATCTCCTCTTCCCACAATCGTATACAAGATTTCTTTCGCGTATCACCCCTACTCTGGAACCCTCTACCACAACACATCAGACTTTCGCCTACCATCGAAACCTTCAAAAAGAACCTGAAGACCCACCTCTTCCGACAAGCCTACAACCTGCAGTAACAACCGATCGACCAACCGCTGCATGACCAGCTCTATCCTCACCTACTGTATTCTCACCCATCCCTTGTAGATTGTGAGCCTTCGCGGGTAGGGTCCTCTCTCCTCCTGTACCTGTTGTGACTTGTATTGTTCGATATTATTGTACCTGTTTTTATTATGTATACCCCTCCTCACATGTAAAGCGCCATGGAATAAATGGCGCTATAACAATAAATAATAATAATAATATACCCAGAGGAGCATTGCGGCTTTAAAGCTCCTCATCTCGGCATGCTTAGCATGTCAATCTCCGCAAGGAGAAACAATACTTCTTGGATATCCCCTCTACAAAATGGTGTAGCAAGTCAGACACTGGACCATTCATTCACTGTGGGGCTGATGGGAAAAACTGATTGCATTGCTCCGCAACTCCATAGGGAATGAATGGAGCAGGAGTGGAGCATGTGTATTACTACTCTATTCCAATGGGGATAAAAGTTCCCTGGTCTGCTGATTGGTGCGGGTCCCTGCGATTGGACTCCCACAGATCAATAAGTTATCATCTATCCTGTGGATTAGTATAAGTTGTTCTAAGCAGACAACCCCTTTAAGTAAACTTTTCTGATAGCTGACTCGGGACAGTTAAGATCTGGTGTGATGTGCTGGCTCAACAGCGTTATTCCTCTGTAGGAGCAAAACAAGTAACTATTGTAGAAAGCATGAAGCTCTGTGTGGCTGAAGTAAAGAGACTCCATTCATATATCTGCCTGTCTTTCCTTTTGTCAAGTTTAAAAGTATATCTGCTGGATGCCTGGCTGGCCTTTGTCCTAGGTTTATTGGGGGCAAGGAAATGCGCCTCACTCTATTGATCATCCTTTCACCAAAACAGCATTTACTTTTTGTAGTTCTGTTTTCCGTGAAGCTTGCAAATTGTATTTTCGTATGCGCCCGCTTTCCTCAGGTAATGAGGCTCAGCGTGTGGGCTTGGTTTTGTCATTACTGAACGGAGACCTGCAAAAATGGCCGTTTTCATTACCTTCTGATTCAGCTGCATTTAACTCAGTAGAGAGGTTTTTTTTCTGCTCTTGGACTCATTTATGATGATCCTGACAGATTGGCTCTAGCAGAATCTAAGATACGCACTCTCTACCAGGTGGAGCGAATGGCGGAGGATTACTGTTCTGAATTTCGTCGGTGGGCGGTGGACACACAATGGAATGACCCGGCGCTGCGGAGTCAGTTTGTATTTACATATGTTCAGGACCAAAAATATATTTCTTTCCTAGACCTAGAATTGAGTGGTACTGCTGGCGAAGAAATCACTAGTCGAACTCATATAAAACCAATTAGTGGCAACACAATTTTACACGGTGACAGTAGTCACCCAGCCCATACTATAAAATCCATACCAGTAGGGGAGTTCACTAGGTTGAAACGAAATTGTAGCAAAGAAGAGGACAAATTGACAGAATTCCATGAATTGAAAAATAAATTTAAAGCTAGGAATTATCCGAATTGGACAGTAGATAGGGCTATGAATATAGTGGGAAAAAAACAAAGAGAGGACTTATTAGTCCCTATGAAAACTAGCACTTGTGTAAACAATAAAAATAAAAAACATGCAAATAATTTACATTTATGTTTACAATTTTCCCCTCAATTTAATTTGATTAAAAAAAATCATTAATAAAAGATTACCCATTCTTTATGAAGATGATACATTGCTACACTTGCTACAGAATGGAGTAAATGTAGTTGCAAGGAGGGCTCAAACGATTGGTGACATAATTGCCCCGAATTCACTTCAGCCCAAAACTGGATCTAAGTCTAATACCTGGTTAGATTGTAAAGGATTCTCTTGATGCGGTACCGCAGCGTGCAGTACATGTGCCCATGCGCAGCTGGGGAGTAAATTTTGGAACTCCGATAAAACTAAGAGTTATAATATAAACAGCTTTATCAACTGTCATACGAAAAATGTAGTTTACAAAATAGACTGTACTATGTGTCAAATATCTTATGTAGGCTGCACGTCGCGTAAACTGAAAACACGCATAACGGAGCACCTTAGAGATGTCAATATGTGCAATACTACTAATAGAAATGTATCAATGGCTGCAAGACATTTATTTACGATACATAATGGGGACATTTCATCTTTTAAAGTGCATGGCATTGAAAAAATCTACCTGCCTAATCGAGGAGGAGATATTAAGAGACGCCTACTCACAAGAGAGGCGTTTTGGATTTATAATTTAAACACTCGCTTTCCCAAAGGCTTAAACAAACGAAACAAAATATTGTATCACTATTGCTAATTGTTTAGTGTTATTTTTTTAATTTGTATGTTAAATGTATATATATGCTTGCAGGACCTTCCGTATGAAATCATGTGATGTTAAGAGGGCAGATCCTTCACTATATATATAGCTCTCATTTGTATTGTGACACAGGCATGAGTAAGACCGATCTAGGTCGAAACGCATTGCCATAACTATTACAAACACCTGTCTGGTCCACCGACTGTAAAGACTGTGTTTTAACCATTTTGGATCAATAAAGACTTCATTTTTTTATCTGAGCTGGAGTACCTACTTTCTAAAAAAAAAAAGTGTTTGTTTTTTTTATGTCATGGATCCCATGACTTCCATAACCCGCCAGTTGAAGGCGCTGTTCTTACAGGTCTCTGAATTGAAGGGGGCAGTTCAGCAACAGGGTCTTGTGGTATCAAATGCGCAAGTGGAAACTGCAGGGAGAGTTGCAGAGCCAAAAATCCCTTTGCTGGAGAACACAGTAAATTTGTTGTTTTCCGTGAAGCTTGCAAATTGTATTTTCGTATGCGCCCGCTTTCCTCAGGTAATGAGGCTCAGCGTGTGGGCTTGGTTTTGTCATTACTGAACGGAGACCTGCAAAAATGGCCGTTTTCATTACCTTCTGATTCAGCTGCATTTAACTCAGTAGAGAGTTTTTTTTCTGCTCTTGGACTCATTTATGATGATCCTGACAGACTGGCTTTAGCAGAATCTAAGATACGCGCTCTCCACCAGGTGGAGCGAATGGCTGAGGATTACTGTTCTGAATTTCGTCGCTGGGCGGTGGACACATAATGGAATGACCTGGCGCTGCGGAGTCAGTTTGTATGTGGGGTTTCGAGAAGGGTTAAACAAGCCCTTCTGATGTATGAGACTCCTGCTTCTCTAGAGTCTGCCATGAGTCTTGTTGTTCGCATTGATCGCCGTTTGCGTCAGGGGGCGCTAGAGATGCCGCCCTTGGGGGAGGTCGTAGGTGCACGTGAGGTTGCTGCAGGTGAGCCCACGGAGCCTATGCAAATCGCAGGGGTGTCGCATCATCAAGCCCCCTCGCTCAGGAAGTAGGGACTGTTTTTGCTGTGGTGAAAAGGGGCATTATGTAAATGCTTGTCCTTTGTTTTCAAAGAAAAAGCGCAACGGCGGAAAACTACTAAGCTCAGAGGGTGTGGAGGAGGCCAATCTGAGCTTATGCATATCCTCCATGGTGGTCTCTCAATATATGCTTCCTGCCAGAGTTATTGTCGCTGGCAGAGAGCTGGCAATCACTGTTTTTGTGGATAGTGGTTCGGCCACTAATCTCATTGATGAGGAGTTTGCGTGCACGGCCTGGTTCACGGTCGAAAAATTGCCTCATCCTATCCGGGTGGTCACCATCAATGCCACCCCTCTCCCACAGGGGAGATTACTGAGTTTGTGGCTGAGGTTAAACTCCACATTGGGGTCCTACATTCTGAGCAGGTTACATGTAGGGTGCCCAGTAATCTTCCTGCACAAATGGTTCTGGGTTTTCCATGGTTATCTGTGCACAACCTGGTGATTGACTGGAAAACTCAGGACATAATCCAGTGGAGCGAATTCTGCCAGGAGAATTGCCTGGCCACATGTGTGTCCGCTGTGACTCCTAGCATTCCTGAGTCACTGCTGGATTTCGCGGATGTGTTTTCTGAGAAGGGTTGCTCAGAATTGCGTGGACGCGGCGCCGATGCCACCTCCTGTCTTGGTGGATGGCAATTTAGAGTTTGAAGTCTCCAAGGTGGTTGACTCTCGAGTAGTGCGCCGCACTTTACAGTACCTGGTACACTGGCATGGTTATGGGCCTGAGGAGAGGTCTTGGGTACCAGCCTCGGACATGCATGCGGACCGGCTGGTCAGTATGTTTCACCGCCGCCATCTGGACAAGCCGGGTCCTATAAGTCGTGAGGGCCCTGGGGTCCCTCGTAGAAGGCGGGGTACTGTCATGTCGGACGCTATTCACACTAGGGCGTCCGACAGACAGCGGTAATTCCGCATTCGTCCACTATGCGCTCAGTGGCGCCGGCTAGATTTTATCTAGGTTGTCCGGGGTTAATCTAGCTGGTACTCGGATTGGAGGCTGGGTCACGCCCTCTGCCTTTAAATAGTTCTGCTGAACTTTGGGCATCGACGATTATAGCTTGTGTCTTGTGCCTGGTGATCTCGGTCTGGAGTGGTGGTCTAGGAGAAGGAATATCGTATCTGGTGGTGTATTATCCTTTGTCATTAGTGTTGAGCATTCCGATACCGCAAGTATCGGGTATCGGCCGATATTTGCGGTATCGGAATTCCGATACCGAATTCCGATACTTCCCGCGTATCGGATACCGGAATCGGAAGTTCCCAGAATTCAAATTGAACGCAGCAGCCAATGAGGAATGAATGAAAGTGTGGGCACATCCTGTTTAGCATGGTGGGCATGTAAGTACTGGCAAGGCTTGGATTGGCTGCTGAAATGATGTCACTCTGCACTATAAAAAAGCGCTGCCGCCATTTTGCGCTCACTCTGCTGTGATTTCAGTTAGGGACAGGACGCTGTGTTCTAACTGAGGGCCAGTTGAGCTAGCTAATTGCTTTATTTTCCTTTCCAAAGGCTAATTTAGCAAAACGCTGTGTGTTCTTCACTGTTCACCTTGCTCTTGCCTTGCAGCGCTGTTTTAACAGCGTTCTGCAAGGTCTCTGTGTGTGTGTGTGTGTGCAGCTCACTCTGTAGTCTGTGTGCAGCCATATACCCGGTTGTATTCAGCTCAGGGGGGGTTCACACTGCCTCACACAGTTGTTCTTTTTTGCTCTTAGTGCAGCCTGCTGCACATTTTTTCTCAAATTTCCTATTAGTGTTTTTCCACCAGTCTCCAGCTCTATTGTGGAAAAACACTACATAGGATAACCTAGAGGGGGGTTTTTGGGCCTTGCAGCGCCGTTTACGGCTGTCTGCACGGTCTCCGTGTGAGCCCAGCTCGCCCTGTAGTCTGTGTGCAGCCATAGCCGGTTGGATTCAGCTCAGGGTTCGTTACTGGCTCATACCTTGAGAAAAATTTTCCTTTTTTTCAAATAGTGCAGCCTGTTTAAAATTTGAAAAAAAAAATTCCTATTAGTGTCTTTCCACTCGTATCCAGCTAAATAGTGGAAAAACACTATATAGGATAACCTAGAGGAGGGTTTTTTGGCCTTGCAGCGCCGTTTACGGCTGTCTGCACGGTCTCCGTGTGAGCCCAGCTCGCCCTGTAGTCTGTGTGCAGCCATAGCCGGTTGGATTCAGCTCAGGGTTCGTTACTGGCTCATACCTTGAGAAAAATTTTCCTTTTTTTCAAATAGTGCAGCCTGTTTAAAATTTGAAAAAAAAAATTCCTATTAGTGTCTTTCCACTCGTATCCAGCTAAATAGTGGAAAAACACTATATAGGATAACCTAGAGGAGGGTTTTTTGGCCTTGCAGCGCCGTTTACGGCTGTCTGCACGGTCTCCGTGTGAGCCCAGCTCGCCCTGTAGTCTGTGTGCAGCCATAGCCGGTTGGATTCAGCTCAGGGTTCGTTACTGGCTCATACCTTGAGAAAAATTTTCCTTTTTTTCAAATAGTGCAGCCTGTTTAAAATTTGAAAAAAAAAATTCCTATTAGTGTCTTTCCACTCGTATCCAGCTAAATAGTGGAAAAACACTATATAGGATAACCTAGAGGAGGGTTTTTTGGCCTTGCAGCGCCGTTTACGGCTGTCTGCACGGTCTCCGTGTGAGCCCAGCTCGCCCTGTAGTCTGTGTGCAGCCATAGCCGGTTGGATTCAGCTCAGGGTGCGTTACTGCCTCATACCTTGAAAAAAAATTTCCTTTTTTTCAAATAGTGCAGCCAGTTTAAAATTTGAAAAAAAAAATTCCTATTAGTGTCTTTCCACTTGTATCCAGCTAAATAGTGGAAAAACACTATATAGGATAACCTAGAGGAGGGTTTCTTGGCCTTGCAGCGCCGTTTACGGCTGTCTGCACGGTCTCCGTGTGATTTAAACTAGCTCTGTAGCCCGATCTGCACCAAAAAAAAGGTTAAGTTCACCAAACACAACTTACACTTGTGTAGGCCACATTTGAAAAATAATAAAGTTTAGTCCACAATTTACAACATTAGTGTTTCTTACACCTGTTAGGAGGAGCATTACAGGAATAAGCACACTAAGGCCTTAGTACTTTTCTGCTTATCTTTATCTGTCAACCAAGATGAAGAGGGCAGGGAGTAAGGCACGTGGGCGTGGGCGCGGAGCAGGGAGAGGAGCAGGGAGAGGACGTGGTGATTCTGTGCCTGCTGCGGGCGCCGGTGACTCGTCGTCACTCAGTTTCAGCAGGGAACAGTCCTTCATGCGCAGCTTTGTCGGAGAGCGCCGTGCACCGCTGCTGCGTGAAGACCAAATTGAAGCCGTTGTCGGGTGGATGGCAGCTAACGCCTCGGCATCGACTTCAGTTAGTGCCACATCCTCTCAGGCACAGAGCACTGGAGAGCAGCCATCTGTCTCTTCACCACCTGCCAAATTGGCCAGGCAGTCAGAGAGCCCAGGACAGGAGCCGTCTCTACTTCTGTTCTCTGAATCTCTTGGCTTGGAAACAGGGGGCCAGCCAAGCAGCATTGGAGAAATGGAAGAAGAGGCAGTGTGCAGTGATGCCCAAAAGCTTTATCTCTCTGACTCTGAAGAGGCAGGTGGGCCAGTGCCTCCGGTGACCACAGCGCAGTACGCATCTGATGATGAAACTCAGGTGCCGCTTTCTCGTGCGTACTGTGCTGCTGAGACTACCCAGGAGGAGCAGTTGGTGGCAGAGGGTAGTGGAGATGATGAGGTCCTTGACCCATCGTGGCGTGAGGAACAGGAAGGTGGTGGGAGCAGCTCAGAGGAAGAGCTTCCTCTTACGGGCCAAAGAGGGAGAGGGAGGGGGAAGACTGCGGAGCCTGTAGCCTCCACTTTGGCACCCGTTAGGAGCCTGTCTCTTTCCAAAGCCAAAAAGGGCGCTCCCAAGACTTGCAGTGCCTGGTCCTTTTTTGACACAGTTGCAGATGACATTTGTTTTGTCAAATGCAAGCTGTGTCATCATAAAGTAAAAAGAGGGAAAAATGTCAGCAACCTCAATACCACAAATATGTGGAAACATGTGCGGACCAGGCACGCGGTGGAGTTACAGAAACACACTGAAGATGTAGGCCAACCAACAGCGGCAGCTACCACCTCTTCAGCTCGTGTTGCCTCTTCCTCCAGCTCACGCACAGCTGGTTTGGCTTCCTCCCAGAGACCTTGTGTAATTCCACCCACAGCACCACCTTCCCAGTCATCCTCACACTCCCAGTCTACTCTACAGCCATCGGTAGTACAGGCATGGGAGAAAAGGCGGGCATTCTCGGCCAACCACCCCCGAGCACAGGCTCTGAATGCAGGCATTGCCAAACTGTTGTCCCTGGAAATGCTCTCGTTCAGGCTGGTGGAGACTGACAGCTTCCGTGACTTGATGGCATTGGCAGTCCCACAGTACAAGGTGCCCAGCCGCTTTTACTTCAGCAGGCAGGCTGTCCCTGCCCTGCACAGGCATGTTGAGGCAAACATAAAACATGCGCTACTGAACGCCGTCAGTAGCAAGGTCCACCTCACCACCGATGCGTGGACCAGTCAGCATGGACAGGGGCGATATGTTTCCCTCACTGCCCATTGGGTTAATGTTGTTGAGCCAGGTACAGATCGTGCGAGTGGCGCAGGACGTGTCCTGCCCACTCCAAGGATTGCAGGAATCCAGTCTGTACGCATCGACTCCTCCTCTTACACCAGTTCCTCTGATTCCTCTCTGCAGGATCCGTCACAGTCCACCCCCACATGGACCCGTGAACGTTTACCTATGACCGACATGAGCACAGCCGTGGCCAAACGTCAGCAGGCCGTCTTGAAACTAGTTTCATTGGGGCATCGAAGCCACACAGCGCAGGAGCTCTGGAATGCCATAAAGCAGGAGAGCGATGTGTGGTTACTGCCAGCGAATCTCCAGCCAGGCATGGTAGTGTGTGACAATGGCCGAAATCTGGTGGCAGCTTTGGCCCTTGGCAACCTCACTCACATCCCATGTCTGGCACATGTGCTCAATTTGGTTGTGCAGAGTTTTCTGAGGGACTATCCGGATCTTGATGCCCTGCTGCACAAGGTCCGCCTAGAGTGTGCTCACTTGCGGCGTTCCAGCTTGGCCAGATCCCGCATTGCTGCTCTGCAGCGCCGATTCCGCCTTCCGGAACACCGCATCATATGTGACCTACCTACCCGGTGGAATTCCACGTTACATATGTTGGAGCGGTTGTGTGAGCAGCAGCAAGCAGTTATGGAGTACCAGCTGCATCAGGCGCAAAGAAGTCGCAGTCAGCGCCGATCAGACTTCACAACCACAGAGTGGGCCACTATGAAGGACGTCTGCCAGGTTTTGCGTCCTTTTGATTATTCCACGCGGATGGCAAGTGCAGATGATGCACTAGTCAGCATGACTGTCCCCCTTATCTGCCTGCTTCAGCAAACTTTGCAAGGGTTAAGGGATGATGTGGTGGAAGAGGTGGAGGATGAGGAGTCACCTTTTCCATCAGCTTCTGGAGAGTCAGCGCCACGTGGTTCCTCACAAAGGGGTACGCAGGGGCCAATTTGTGAGGAGGATGAGGAGGAGTCAATGGAGGAGGAAGAGCTCCGTCCAGAGGAGGGAGCGACACAATTGTCCAGTGGTCAGTGTGTACAGCGAGGGTGGGGTGATGACGAGCGGGCAGAGATCATGTCTCAAGCAGGGGACAGCGTTTCTGGGCCGGTTGGCACTCTGCAGCACATGGTGGATTTCATGCTGCAGTGCCTGAGAAACGACCGCCGCATCGACCACATTCTCAACATGCCTGATTATTGGGTGTTCACCCTCCTCGATCCTCGCTACCGGGACAACGTCCAAAACCTCATCCCTGCGTTGACCCGGGAGCGTAAATTGCGGGAGTACCACGACACACTGGTGAATTCCATCATCTTCTCCTGTCCAACTGAGAGGAGTGCTGCTAGTGCTTTACAAAGCAGCTCAGTGCGTCGAGGCAGTGGGGGAGGCTCTGCCCAAAGAGGGAGCAGAAGCAGTGCCTCTGCCCAAGGCAAGCCCAGTATGGCACAACTCTGGCACACTTTTGTGTGCCCGCCCCAAATGTCTACACCATCACCGGCGGCTCCAGTCAGCAGGAGGCAACGGTTCCGTCAGATGGTGACAGACTACATGGCTTGCCCTCTTACTGTACTCCCAGACGGCTCTTCCCCGTTCAAGTTTTGGGTCTCTAAGCTGGATACATGGCCAGAGCTAAGCCAGTATGCATTGGAGGTGCTGGCTTGCCCTGCGGCTAGTGTCTTATCGGAACGTGTCTTTAGTGCCGCAGGTGGTGTACTAACAGACCGTCGCATGCGACTATCCTCCGATAACGTTGACCGGCTTACTTTCCTGAAAATGAACCAGGCCTGGATCTCGCAGGAATTTGCCACTCCTCTGCCTGATTAAGTAATTGGGTGTCATCCAGGTCTCCTGCTGTGTTCATCTTTCTACCACCTGAACTGCTATTCCTGGGCTCCAACACCGCCAGTTGCGGCTCAGAAGTGCAGGCTGCACAGTAAAAACATACGACCCAGTGTTATTGGGTTTCAGTAACGTCAGCTGATCCCCAGCTGTGTAGCCGGCAATGTGTCCTGCGACCGCCACGCTGGCACAACAACCTAAATGTAAGGGAACCTGTCCCCCCCCCCCCCCCCCCCGTCGTTTGTTACTGAAAGAGCCATCTTGTGCAGCAGTAATGCTGCACAAGGAAAAGGTAGCTCTTTTTTTTTAGCTCTTTGCACACGCAGAACTTAACACTTATAAAATGTGTTCACTGATACCGTTATACCGTCCCGGAGCTGGGACTTTCCTTCGTAATGTGACGCAGCACAGCCGTCATTCCTACCCCCTTGGTGCCATGCGCTGCCTCCTCAGCGTTGTTTTAAGCTGTCACGGAGCCTGCGCTGTTCTGTTATCCCTTGGGCATGCCCTATTTGCGCTGCCTGTCTTCTGACATAATTTGGTGTCAGGCTGGCTGCGCCTGTGCGGCCGCGCTGCCCGAGATCCCGCCTCGCAGTGTCTTCTGATTGAGTCACACTGCGGGCCTGGGATCCATGGGCATGCGCAGTGCATATCTTCCCCTCGGGCTCTCGCTCATTTCCCTCCGCCTTCTTTAGACTGTGCGCCGTCAGCTGATCCCTAGCATGCCACGGCCGTGACACCGCACAGTCTGAAGAAGAGGGAAGGAGGGGAGTGAGAGTCGAGGTTATGCACTGTGCATGCCCATGGTTCCAAGGCCCGCAGTGGGATTACGTTAGATGAGACTGCGAGGTGGGATCTGGAGCAGCGTGGACGCACAGGCACTGACAGCCTGACACCAAATTATGTCAGAAGACAGGCAGCGCTAATTGGGCATGGCCAAGGGCTAACAGAACAGCGCAGGCTCCGTGGCAGCTTAAAACAACGCTGAGGAGGCAGCGCACGGCATCAAGGGGATAGGAATGACAGCTGTGCTGTGTCCCATTACGAAGGAAATTCGCACCTCCGGAACGGTTTAACGGTATAAAGGGACACATTTTTAGTGTTTACTTCGGTGTTTGCAAGGAGCATAATTAAAAGAGCAACCTTTTCCTTTTGCATCCTTAGTGCTGCACAACATGGCTCTTTCAGCTACAAACGTCTTGGGGGGGGGGGTTAAAGGTTTCCTTTCAACTTGCTCCAATCAGGCTTCGGCCTACACTCTGTTCCTCTGCTCCTCCTGCTGTCCCTGGGCTCTAACACCGCCAGTTGGTGCCTGGAAGTGCTGTGTGCACAGTCAACAGTCGCTCCTCTGTTATTGGGGTTCAGTAACGTCAGCTGATCCCCAGCTGTGTGTGCGGCAATACCTCCAATCTGCTCCTCCTGCTGTCCCTGGGCTCTAACACCGCCAGTTGGTGCCTGGAAGTGCTGTGTGCACAGTCAACAGTCGCTCCTCTGTTATTGGGGTTCAGTAACGTCAGCTGATCCCCAGCTGTGTATCCGGCAACGTGTCATGCGACCGCCACGCTGGCACAACTAAAATGTAAGGGGACCTGTCCCCCCCCCCCCCTAGGCGTTTGTTACTGAAAGAGCCACCATGTGCAGCACTAATACTGCACAAGGGAAAGGTCGCTCTTGAAATTATGCTCCTTGCAAACGCTGAACTACACACTCATGTAATGTGTCCCCTCACACCGTCCAACCGTCCCGGAGGTGGGACTTTCCTTTGTAATGTGACACAGCACAGCCGTCATTGCTACCCCCTTGGCACCGTGCGCTGCCTCCTTAGCGTTGTTTGATTCCGTCATGGACCCTGCGCTGTTATGTTATCCCTTGGCCATGCACAGTTTGCGCTGCCCGTCCTCTGACATCATTTGTTGTCGTCCTGGCTGCGCCTGTGCGTCCACGCTGCCCGAAATCACACCTCGCAGTGTCGTCTAATGTGATCCCACAGTGGGCCTGGTATCCATGGCCATGCGCAGTGCATATACTAGCCTCTCACTCCCCTTCTTCACGCTTCTTCAGACTAGGCGGCGTCAGCTGATCCCTAATAGCATGCCACGGCCGTGACGCCGCACAGTCTGAAGAAGCAGGAAGGAGGTGAGTGAGAGGCGATGATATGCACTGCGCATGCCCATGGATCCCTGGCCCGCAGTGGGACTACATTAGATGACACTGCAAGGTTGGATCTCGGGCAGCTTGGACGCACAGGCACTGCCAGCCTGACACCTACATGATGTCAGAAGACGGGCACCGCTAACTGTGCATGGCCAAGGGATAACATTACAGTGCGGGCTCCGTGACAGAACCAAACAACGTTGAGGAGGTGGTGCCCGGCACCAAGGGGGTTGGAATGACGGCTGTGCTGTGTCACATTACAAAGGAAAGTCCCACTTCCGGGATGGTTTGACGGTGTGAGGGGACACATTATATGAGTGTGTACTTCAGCGTTTGCAAGGAGCATAATTTTCGGAGCCACCATTTTCCATGTGCAGTATTACTGCTGTACAAGATGGCTCTTTCAGCAACAAATGCCTGGGGGGGGGGGGTTAAAGGTTCCCTTTCAACTTGCTCCACTGCAGGCTTCGGCCTACACTCTGCTCCTCTTTGATTCCCTGGGTTTCAACACTGTCAGTTGCCACCTGGAAGTGTTGTCTACACAGAAAAAAACACTAGGTGATGTGTCAGTGGGGTTCAGCACCGCCAGCTGTTCCCCTGCTGTGTAGTCGGCAACGTGTCCAGCACAAGCCACGCTGGCACAACAGAACAAAAGCTGCCACCAGTGCAGGCTTCGGCCTACACTCTGCTCCTCTCCTCCTCCTGCTGACCCTGGGCTCAAACACCGCTAGTTTTTGCCCGGAAGTGCTAGCTGCACAGAGAAAAACACCAGCCAATGTGTTAGTGGGGTTCAGCAACGCCAGCTGTTCCCCTGCTGTGTAGCCGGCAACGTGACCTGCAAACGCCATGCAGGCACAGGAACTGAAATTAAAAGGGAACCTGGCCCCACCCCCCCAGGTGTTTCTATGTATAACAGCCACCTAGTACAGCAGTACTGCTGCATTTGTACAAGGTGGCTGACTTTTTCTCCTTGCCCACGTGGAACTCAACACGTACAAAATGTGTCTCATTGAGACCATTCCACTGTCCCTGAGGTGTGACTTTCCTTTGTAATGATACGCAGCACCCCCCTTGGTAGCGTTTCCCGTCTTTTGTCATCATGGTTAGCTGGCTGCGCCTGTGCATCCGCCCTGCTAGAAACAACGCCCCTCGTTGTCATATTTATTTTGTCAGCGAGGGTGTGGTTTATGGGCACGAGCAGTGCATATGTTCGCCTGTCTTAACTCATCTCCTTCCGCCTTCTTCAGACTGTGCGGCCTCCTGGCCGTGGTAGGCGATAAGGGATCAGCTGAGGCCGCCCAGTCTGGAGCAGGTGTAAGGACATGTGTAAGCGGCCAACCTATTTACTGCACAAGGCCACGAATCCCAGCCACGCAGTGTGATTTTTTGAAAACACACTGTGGGTCTGGGATTCATGTCCATCGCTAACCGCAACGGCCGACATGAAATGAGGTCAGAAGACAGGAAGCGCTCACAGCGCATGGCCAAGGGATCACAATAGCGCAGACTCCTGTACAGCAAATAACAACGCTCAGGAATCTGCGCCCAGTACCTAGGTGCAAATTTTTACACCTGTGCTGCGTCTCGTTAAAAAGACAAGTCACGCCTCCACAACTGTTTGACAGTATAATGGGCTAAATAGTGTACGTGTTTTAGTCAGCGTGTGCAAGGAGCAAAACAAATAGAGCAACCTTTTACTTGTGCAGCATTAATGCTGCACAAGGTGTGGCTCTTGTACCTTGCAACACCTGAGGGGGGGGTTAAAGGTAACCTTTGAAATTGGTTCAACTAGGCTTCGGCCTACACTCTGCTTCTCTACTCCTCCTGCTGACCCTGGGCTCAAACACCGCTAGTTTTTGCCCGGAAATGCTAGCTGCACAGAGAAAAACACCAGCCAATGTGTTAGTGGGGTTCAGCACCGCCAGCTGTTCCCCTGCTGTGTAGTCGGCAACGTGTCCAGCACAAGCCACGCTGGCACAACCGACCAAAAGCTGCCACCAGTGCAGGCTTCGGCCTACACTTTGCTCCTCTCCTCCTCCTGCTGACCCTGGGCTCAAACAACGCCAGTTTCTGCCCGGACATGCTAGCTGCACAGAGAAAAACACCAGCCAATGTGTTAGTGGGGTTCAGCACCGCCTGCTGTTCCCCCGCTGTGTAGCCGGCATCGTGTCCAGCACAAGCCACGCTGGCACAACCGACCAAAAGCTGCCACCAGTGCAGGCTTCGGCCTACACTTTGCTCCTCTCCTCCTCCTCCTGCTGACCCTGGGCTCTAACACCGCTAGTTTTTGCCCGGACATGCAATCTGCACAGAGAAAAACACCAGTCAATGTGTCAGTGGGGTTCAGCAACGCCAGCTGTTCCCCTGCTGTGTAGCTTGCAACGTGACCTGCAAACGCCACGCAGGCACATGAACTGAAATTGAAGGGAGCCTGCCCCCCACCCACAGGTGTTTCTATGTATATCAGCCACCTTGTACAGCAGTACTGCTGCATTTGTACGAGGTGGCTGACTGTTTCTCCTTGCCCACGTGGAACTCAACACGTACAAAATGTGTCTCATTAGAGACCATTACAATGTCCCTGAGGTGTGACTTTCCTTTGTAATGACACGCAGCACCACCCTTGTTAGCGCTGCCCGTCTTTTGACATCATTGGTTAGCTGGCTGCGCCTGTGCATCTCCCCTGCTCGAAACAACGGCCCTCGGTGTCTTATTTTTTTGGACAGCGAGGGTGTGATTGATGGGCATGTGCAGTGCATATGTTTGCCTGTGTTCACTCATCTCCTTCCGCCTTCTTCAGACTGGGTGTCCTCATGGCCGCGGCAGGCGATAAGGGATCAGATGAGGCCGCCCAGTCTGAAGCAGGTGTAAGGACATGTGTGAGCGGCAAACATATTTAGTGCACCAGGGCACGAATCCCAGCACCGCAGTGTGATTTTTTAAAAACACACTGTGGGTCTGGGATTCATGTCCATCGCTAACCGCAACGGCCGACATGAAATGAGGTCAGAAGACAGGAAGCGCTCACAGCGCATGGCCAAGGGATCACAATAGCGCAGACTCCTGTACAGCAAATAAGAACGCTCAGGAATCTGCGCCCAGTACCTAGGTGCAAATTTTGACACCTGTGCTCCGTCTCGTTAAAAAGACAAGTCACGCCTCCACAACTGTTTGACAGTATAATGGGCTAAATAGTGTACGTGTTTTAGTCAGCGTGTGCAAGGAGCAAAACAAATAGAGCAACCTTTTACTTGTGCAGCATTAATGCTGCACAAGGTGTGGCTCTTGTACCTTGCAACACCTGAGGGGGGGGTTAAAGGTAACCTTTGAAATTGGTTCAACTAGGCTTCGGCCTACACTCTGCTCCTCTACTCCTCCTGCTGACCCTGGGCTCAAACACCGCTAGTTTTTGCCCGGAAATGCTAGCTGCACAGAGAAAAACACCAGCCAATGTGTTAGTGGGGTTCAGCACCGCCAGCTGTTCCCCTGCTGTGTAGTCGGCAACGTGTCCAGCACAAGCCACGCTGGCACAACCGACCAAAAGCTGCCACCAGTGCAGGCTTCGGCCTACACTTTGCTCCTCTCCTCCTCCTGCTGACCCTGGGCTCAAACAACGCCAGTTTCTGCCCGGACATGCTAGCTGCACAGAGAAAAACACCAGCCAATGTGTTAGTGGGGTTCAGCAACGCCAGCTGTTCCCCTGCTGTGTAGCTTGCAACGTGACCTGCAAACGCCACGCAGGCACATGAACTGAAATTGAAGGGAGCCTGCCCCCCACCCACAGGTGTTTCTATGTATATCAGCCACCTTGTACAGCAGTACTGCTGCATTTGTACGAGGTGGCTGACTTTTTCTCCTTGCCCACGTGGAACTCAACACGTACAAAATGTGTCTCATTAGAGACCATTACAATGTCCCTGAGGTGTGACTTTCCTTTGTAATGACACGCAGCACCCCCATTGTTAGCGCTGCCCGTCTCCTGACATCATTGGTTGGCTGGCTGTGCCTGTGCGTCCCCCCTGCCCGACACAACGCCCCCCGTTGTCTCATATATTTTGACTGCGAGGGTGTGATTGATGGGCACGAGCAGTGCATATGTTCCCCTGTTTTCACTCCCCTCCTTCCGCCTTCTTCTGACTGTGCGGCCTCATGGCCGCGGCATGCGATAAGGGATCAGCTGAGGCCGCCCAGTCTGAAGCAGGTGTAAGGACATGTGTGAGCGGCGATCATATTTACTGCACAAGGCCACGAATCCCAGCACCGCAGTGTGACTTTAGGAAAAGCCACTGTGGGTCTGGGATTTATGGCCATCGTTAACCGCACCGGCCAACATGAAATGAGGTCATGAGACGGCCTGCACTAACAGGGTATTGCCAAGGGATAACACAAGAGCGCAGACTCCTGTACAGCAAATAACAACGCTCAGGAATCTGCGCCCAGTACCTAGGTGCAAATTTTGACACCTGTGCTGCGTCTCGTTAAAAAGACAAGTCACGCCTCCACAACTGTTTGACAGTATAATGGGCTAAATAGTGTACGTGTTTAATTCAGCGTGTGCAAGGAGCAAAATTAAATAGAGCAACCTTTGACTTGTGCATCATTAATGCTGTTCAAGGTGTGGCTCTTGTACCTTGCAACACCTGAGGGGGGGGTTAAAGGTAACCTTTGAAATTGGTTCAACTAGGCTTCGGCCTACACTCTGCTCCTCTACTCCTCCTGCTGACCCTGGGCTCAAACAACGCCAGTTTCTGCCCGGAAATGCTAGCTGCACAGAGAAAAACACCAGCCAATGTGTTAGTGGGGTTCAGCACCGCCAGCTGTTCCCCTGCTGTGTAGTCGGCAACGTGTCCAGCACAAGCCACGCTGGCACAACAGAACAAAAGCTGCCACCAGTGCAGGCTGCGGCCTACACTTTGCTCCTCTCCTCCTCCTCCTGCTGACCCTGGGCTCTAACACCGCTAGTTTTTGCCCGGACATGCAATCTGCACAGAGAAAAACACCAGTCAATGTGTCAGTGGGGTTCAGCAACGCCAGCTGTTCCCCTGCTGTGTAGCTTGCAACGTGACCTGCAAACGCCACGCAGGCACATGAACTGAAATTGAAGGGAGCCTGCCCCCCACCCACAGGTGTTTCTATGTATAACAGCCACCTTGTACAGCAGTACTGCTGCATTTGTACAAGGTGGCTGACTTTTTCTCCTTGCACACGTGGAACTCAACAAGTACAAAATGTGTCTCATTACAGACCATTACAATGTCCCTGAGGTGTGACTTTCCTTTTTAATGACACGCAGCACCCCCATTGTTAGCGCTGCCCGTCTCCTGACATCATTGGTTGGCTGGCTGTGCCTGTGCGTCCCCCCTGCCCGACACAACGCCCCCCGTTGTCTCATATATTTTGACTGCGAGGGTGTGATTGATGGGCACGAGCAGTGCATATGTTCCCCTGTTTTCACTCCCCTCCTTCCGCCTTCTTCTGACTGTGCGGCCTCATGGCCGCGGCATGCGATAAGGGATCAGCTGAGGCCGCCCAGTCTGAAGCAGGTGTAAGGACATGTGTGAGCGGCGATCATATTTACTGCACAAGGCCACGAATCCCAGCACCGCAGTGTGACTTTAGGAAAAGCCACTGTGGGTCTGGGATTTATGGCCATCGTTAACCGCACCGGCCAACATGAAATGAGGTCATGAGACGGCCTGCACTAACAGGGTATTGCCAAGGGATAACACAAGAGCGCAGACTCCTGTACAGCAAATAACAACGCTCAGGAATCTGCGCCCAGTACCTAGGTGCAAATTTTGACACCTGTGCTGCGTCTCGTTAAAAAGACAAGTCACGCCTCCACAACTGTTTGACAGTATAATGGGCTAAATAGTGTACGTGTTTAATTCAGCGTGTGCAAGGAGCAAAATTAAATAGAGCAACCTTTGACTTGTGCATCATTAATGCTGTTCAAGGTGTGGCTCTTGTACCTTGCAACACCTGAGGGGGGGGTTAAAGGTAACCTTTGAAATTGGTTCAACTAGGCTTCGGCCTACACTCTGCTCCTCTACTCCTCCTGCTGACCCTGGGCTCAAACAACGCCAGTTTCTGCCCGGAAATGCTAGCTGCACAGAGAAAAACACCAGCCAATGTGTTAGTGGGGTTCAGCACCGCCAGCTGTTCCCCTGCTGTGTAGTCGGCAACGTGTCCAGCACAAGCCACGCTGGCACAACAGAACAAAAGCTGCCACCAGTGCAGGCTGCGGCCTACACTTTGCTCCTCTCCTCCTCCTCCTGCTGACCCTGGGCTCTAACACCGCTAGTTTTTGCCCGGACATGCAATCTGCACAGAGAAAAACACCAGTCAATGTGTCAGTGGGGTTCAGCAACGCCAGCTGTTCCCCTGCTGTGTAGCTTGCAACGTGACCTGCAAACGCCACGCAGGCACATGAACTGAAATTGAAGGGAGCCTGCCCCCCACCCACAGGTGTTTCTATGTATAACAGCCACCTTGTACAGCAGTACTGCTGCATTTGTACAAGGTGGCTGACTTTTTCTCCTTGCACACGTGGAACTCAACAAGTACAAAATGTGTCTCATTACAGACCATTACAATGTCCCTGAGGTGTGACTTTCCTTTTTAATGACACGCAGCACCCCCATTGTTAGCGCTGCCCGTCTCCTGACATCATTGGTTGGCTGGCTGTGCCTGTGCGTCCCCCTGTCCGACACAACGCCCCCCGTTGTCTCATATATTTTGACTGCGAGGGTGTGATTGATGGGCACGAGCAGTGCATATGTTCCCCTGTTTTCACTCCCCTCCTTCCGCCTTCTTCTGACTGTGCGGCCTCATGGCCGCGGCATGCGATAAGGATCAGCTGAGGCCGCCCAGTCTGAAGCAGGTGTAAGGACATGTGTGAGCGGCGATCATATTTACTGCACAAGGCCACGAATCCCAGCACCGCAGTGTGACTTTAGGAAAAGCCACTGTGGGTCTGGGATTTATGGCCATCGTTAACCGCACCGGCCAACATGAAATGAGGTCATGAGACGGCCTGCACTAACAGGGTATTGCCAAGGGATAACACAAGAGCGCAGACTCCTGTACAGCAAATAACAACGCTCAGGAATCTGCGCCCAGTACCTAGGTGCAAATTTTGACACCTGTGCTGCGTCTCGTTAAAAAGACAAGTCACGCCTCCACAACTGTTTGACAGTATAATGGGCTAAATAGTGTACGTGTTTAATTCAGCGTGTGCAAGGAGCAAAATTAAATAGAGCAACCTTTGACTTGTGCATCATTAATGCTGTTCAAGGTGTGGCTCTTGTACCTTGCAACACCTGAGGGGGGGTTAAAGGTAACCTTTGAAATTGGTTCAACTAGGCTTCGGCCTACACTCTGCTCCTCTACTCCTCCTGCTGACCCTGGGCTCAAACAACGCCAGTTTCTGCCCGGACATGCTAGCTGCACAGAGAAAAACACCAGCCAATGTGTTAGTGGGGTTCAGCACCGCCAGCTGTTCCCCCGCTGTGTAGCCGGCATCGTGTCCAGCACAAGCCACGCTGGCACAACCGACCAAAAGCTGCCACCAGTGCAGGCTTCGCCTACACTTTGCTCCTCTCCTCCTCCTCCTGCTGACCCTGGGCTCTAACACCGCTAGTTTTTGCCCGGACATGCAATCTGCACAGAGAAAAACACCAGTCAATGTGTCAGTGGGGTTCAGCAACGCCAGCTGTTCCCCTGCTGTGTAGCTTGCAACGTGACCTGCAAACGCCACGCAGGCACATGAACTGAAATTGAAGGGAGCCTGCCCCCCACCCACAGGTGTTTCTATGTATAACAGCCACCTTGTACAGCAGTAACTGCTGCATTTGTACGAGGTGGCTGACTTTTTCTCCTTGCCCACGTGGAACTCAACACGTACAAAATGTGTCTCATTACAGACCATTACAATGTCCCTGAGGTGTGACTTTCCTTTGTAATGACACGCAGCACCACCCTTGTTAGCGCTGCCCGTCTTTTGACATCATTGGTTAGCTGGCTGCGCCTGTGCATCTCCCCTGCTCGAAACAACGGCCCTCGGTGTCTTATTTTTTTGGACAGCGAGGGTGTGATTGATGGGCATGTGCAGTGCATATGTTTGCCTGTGTTCACTCATCTCCTTCCGCCTTCTTCAGACTGGGTGTCCTCATGGCCTCGGCAGGCGATAAGGGATCAGATGAGGCCGTCCAGTCTGAAGCAGGTGTAAGGACATGTGTGAGCGGCAAACATATTTACTGCACCAGGGCACGAATCCCAGCACCGCAGTGTGATTTTTTAAAAACACACTGTGGGTCTGGGATTCATGTCCATCGCTAACCGCAACGGCCAACATGAAATGAGGTCATAAGACAGGAAGCGCTCACAGCGCATGGCCAAAGGATCACAAGAGCGCAGACTCCTGTACAGCAACTAACAACGCTCAGGAAGCTGCGCCCATGCAAAAAGGTGTTGTTTTCGACACCTGTGCTGCTTTTCTTTAAAAAGACAAGTCACGCCTCCACTACTGTTAAACAGTATAATGGGCTAAATAGTCTACGTGTTGCATTCAGCTTGTGCAAGTAGACAAATTAATAGAGCAACCTTTTACTTGTGCAGCATTAATGCTGCAGAAGGAGTGGCTCTTGTTCTTTGTAACACCTGAGGGGGGGTTAAAGGTAACCTTTGAAATTGGTTCAACTAGGCTTCGGCCTACACTCTGCTCCTCTCCTCCTCCTGCTGACCCTGGGCTCTAACAACGCTAGTTTTTGCCGGAAATGCTAGCTGCACAGAGAAAAACACCAGCCAATGTGTTAGTGGGGTTCAGCAACGCCAGCTGTTCCCCCGCTGTGTAGCCGGCATCGTGTCCAGCACAAGCCACGCTGGCACAACCGACCAAAAGCTGCCACCAGTGCAGGCTTCGGCCTACACTTTGCTCCTCTCCTCCTCCTCCTGCTGACCCTGGGCTCAAACACCGCTAGTTTTTGCCCGGAAATGCTAGCTGCACAGAGAAAAACACCAGCCAATGTGTTAGTGGGGTTCAGCACCGCCAGCTGTTCCCCTGCTGTGCAGCTTGCAACGTGACCTGCAAACGCCACGCAGGCACATGAACTGAAATTGAAGGGAGCCTGGCCCCCACCCCCAGGTGTTTCTATGTATAACAGCCACCTTGTACAGCAGTACTGCTGCATTTGTACAAGGTGGCTGATGTTTTCTCCTTGCCCACGTGGAACTCAACACGTACAAAATGTGTCTCTTTGAGACCATTCCACTGTCCCTGAGGTGTGACTTTCCTTTCTAATGATACGCAGCACCCCCCTTGGTAGCGCTTCCCGTCTTCTGACATCATTGGTTGGCTACTTGCGCCTGTTCGTCCGCCCTGCCTGAATAAAATGCTCCTCGTTGTCTTAATTATTTTGACTGCGAGGGTGTGATTGATGGGCACGAGCAGTGCATATCTTCGCCTGTCTTAACTCATCTCCTTCAGCCTTCTTCAGACTGTGCAGCCTCATGGCCGCGGCATGCGAGAAGGGATCAGCAGAGGCGCCCAGTCTGAAGCAGGTGTAAGGACGTGTGTGAGCGGCCAAAATATTTACTGCTCAAGGCCACGAATCCCAGCACCGCAGTGTGGCTTTATGAAAAGACACTGTGGGTCTGGGATTTATGGCCATCGTTAACCGCACCGGCCAACATGAAATGATGTCATAAGATGGGCAGCGCTAACAGGGCATTGCCAAGGGATAACACAAGAGCGCAGACTCCTGTACAGCAAATAACAACGCTCAGGAAGCTGCTCCAAGCACCAAGGCGTTATTTTGGACACCTGTGCTGCGTCTCATCAAAAAACCAAGTCACGCATCCACTACAGTTTGACTGTAGAATGGGGTAAATTGTGTATGTCTTTCATTCAGCGTGTGCAAGTAGACAAATTAATAGAGCAACCTTTCACTTGTGCAGCATTAATACTGCACAAGGTGTGTCTCTTGTACTTTGTAACACCTGAGGGGGGGTTAAAGGTTTCCTTTGAAATTGGTTCAACTAAGCTTCGGCCTACACTCTGCTCCTCTCCTCCTCCTCCTGCTTCAACACGGGCTCTAACATCGCTAGTTTTTGCCCGCAAGTGCTAGCTGCACAGAGAAAAACACACGCCATTGTGTTAGTGGGGTTCAGCAACGCCAGCTGTTCCCCAGTGTGTAGCCGGCAAAGTGTCCTGCAAACGCAACGCAGACACAAAGCTGCCTCCAGTGCAGGCTTCGGCCTACACTCATCTCCCCCTGCTTACCCTTTGCTCCAACACCGCTAGTTGGGGCTCTAGGAAGACAATCTTTAATAGGCAAGGCAACGCATCCGGGTTCCAGCACCGCCAGCTGGTTCTCGGCAGTGTTCTTGTCACAGGTACTCCCTCGTGCCAAGCCTGGTTTCAGCACCGTCAGCTGTTTCCGGGTTGTGTCAACTTCACTGAGACGCCTATGCTTGCCCCGTCGTGGTGCGGTCGAGTTAGCCAACTCCAGGGTGCCTCCAGTTTAGGAGCTTCCTATGTGGGCTGCGTGAACTGGTAGTCAAGGCTGGTTCTGTAGTGCCAGTAGGCCCAGCTCCCCCTGTAGGACTGTTGGGGTTCGGTAACTGCGGCTGCCTCGCGGCCTAGCTGTTCTCTCCTCTCCTGTGGACCTTGGGGTCCACCACCTGGTTCCAGCACCGTCAGCTGGTTCGGGCCGAGCCTTGGCTTAGGTGCCTCCTCCTGGGTATCCGAGTTCCGCCAACGCCAGGCGGTCCTTGGTAGTGCTTTTAAGCGCGGGCACCTACAGCTTAGTAACCGGGTTCCAGCACCGTCAGCTGGTCCTCGGTCGTGCCATTGGCTCTTGCACACTGGGGCAACGCATCCGGGTTCCAGCACCGCCAGCTGGTTCTCGGCAGTGTTTTTGTCACAGGTACTCCCTCGTGCCAAGCCTGGTTTCAGCACCGTCAGCTGTTTCCGGGTTGTGTCAAGCTCACTGAGACACCTATGCTTGCCTCGTCGTGGTGCGGTCGGGTTAGCCAACTCCAGGGTGCCTCCAGTTTAGGAGCTTCCTATGTGGGCTGCGTGAACTGGTAGTCAAGGCTGGTTCTGTAGTGCCAGTAGGCCCAGCTCCCCCTGTAGGACTGTTGGGGTTCGGTAACTGCGGCTGCCTCGCGGCCTAGCTGTTCTCTCCTCTCCTGTGGACCTTGGGGTCCACCACCTGGTTCCAGCACCGTCAGCTGGTTCCGGGCCGAGCCTTTGGCTTAGGTGCCTCCTCCTGGGTATCCGAGTTCCGCCAACGCCAGGCGGTCCTTGGTAGT